>NW_008593126.1:0-10967 GCF_000691845.1 Merops nubicus | reverse complement strand
ATACTATGCACATTTTGGTTTTATTGTGTTGTTCAAAGCCTGTTTTGCAAAAGCTGGCAAGTATCTTAAAGCAATAAGGAAAACTCCACAAGTAAGTGGCTGTTAAACAGACTTAATACATTTTATTGGATATTTATCAGATAAGGAATATTCCAGAAGTTTGACAGTTCAAGGTTCATTTGTTTCCTTGAGATCTTAGTAACTGATATGTAGGGCGTACATCTTTATACAATATTTGGCTCTCTGTAGCATTTTCTTGTAAGTGGAGAGCCTGGTGAATTCTGTTGTAGATTAATACTTAGCCTACCTGAAGTTAAACCCTGAGCACAAGCCAACCATGTGGAAAATTATGAACATGAAGTAGTGACCACTTGTGAAAAATATTTTGAAATGGGATTTAAAAATAGAAAAGGTTCCTAGCTTGCCAGAATTGTCATAACTGATGAAACAGGGACAGAATCCCATTCTGCTTGTGAGCCTTACACGTTTGTGAGCTTCTGTGCAGTTTCTGCACTAAATCCCTTTAACCTGTTTTCTCTTGCCTTCCCCTGCCCTCCCCCCACTTCTCCTCCATGATCTTGTAGGATTCAGTCAGGCTTTTTTTTTAACTCCTCACATCCAGGCGTTTAGATATTAATATTACTTTCCAAAAATAGCCTCCCAGAAGCTTTCAAGAGCAAGGATTACATTTTGTTCTATGCTGGCAAGGTGGCATGTTTAGAGTGCTGATACCCATAACAGTCCAGAACAAGAAGGAATTTAAGTTTTGTGTTTACTTCCTCAAACTGCCATGAAGTGTGTTCCTCCAAGTAAGTGTGTTGTGGGTGGGGTGGCTTTTTTCCCCTCACTGTGAAGAGCATATTCTTTCTATGCTGTTAAGATTCCTGCAGTGTCTGCTCTTACTCAAGCACGCACGTGCCCTTGGTGGCAAACAGTCTAAAACTAGCCAAGTCATGGTTAGAATTATTTGAGCAGCTTCAGTGTCTGTTTATCCTTCAGGAGGAATGAACAAATGAAGCCATTATTGATCTATAATTAGAGAAAACCCTAAATAAGGGACTTATTTTCTGAAGTCTGTGAGGAGTTACCCTAAGACATCACTCATTGTAAAGCTGAAACGGAATTGATTTCCTTCTAGACTTCTTTTGTTTTCCTTCAGGACACTGAAAGTGCTGTGTATGTCCCCAGACTGACTCATTAATCATTCCTTTTGGGCTGGCTGGTCTGATCCATTTCTTTGAACTAATACTAGTGTGGTTATAAAACAGACACTGCAGCTGAGTTACCCTCTGAGCTTGTTCCTCTCTTTTCAGCGGGAGAGGCACCCTTACTACAACCTAACAGTAAAAGTCCTCCGAGCCAGAAACATCAAAGGGACAGATCTGTGTAAGTATTTACTTCAAGGTATTATGAAAACAGATGGTTTGCCTAAAGCATACCTGTAACACAGGTAGCATTGTTATAGAAAATTCTTACCCATTCATAGTGCATTCTCCTTATATCTGAACAAAGGCTTCTGTTGTAAAGATTTGTGTATGTTTTAAAAGTTTGATGTGAGGCCAAGCTGCAGATTAACTGTGCTGCTTTGGGAAACAAGGTCAGATAAGTTCTGGTAATGTTTTGCTACTCTACTCCGTGTCTTACTGTGGCCCACTTTATCTGGCTATTCAGCCAGTCTGGGTTCTGGTCATGGCAAATTTCACCTTTTCTGAACAGTCTTTTTGCACCTGGAAGTGGAAATCTTCACTTTCTAGCTTCCAAATGCTTATTTTCTCAGTTGTAGTAGTGCTAATTTACCCATGTGCCTAATATTTTGCATATGTCATTGAAGCTTTTTAAGGAGGTAAGTTGTGGACTGATTCCGAGACAAGCTACTTTTTACCTGTTCCTGGGTTTGATGACATGATATATATTCCCTTCCTCTTATGCATCTGTGTTGAGTAAAGCTCTCAGGGCAGTTTGGGGTATTTTGGGTCTTTAAAACTCATTTGAAAATGAATTCCTTCAGTTTTAATACAGTAAGGTAGTCTGCCTGCCTGAATTTTATATCTAGCATCCAACATAGAACTACTGCAATGCTAAATGGTTGTCCAGGGAAAAAAAAATGGAAAACCCTCCTGAAAGCCTGAGGGCTAGAATTACACTATGAAGAGATGTTCTTTTTAATGGCCCTTCTGTTCAACTGGAATGAAGGATGGTTCCCATGCTTGCATTGTTAAAGTTGCCTTAAATGGAATGAGGAAAGACTCTGAGACAATTGGTTATTTTCAGGGAATTTTCAGACTAGATGAGGGTATGGCAGTGGTGGATATTGTCTGCTTGAACTTAAGTAAGGCTTTTGACACTGTCTCCAGTAATTCTCATAGACAAGCTGATGAAGTATGGGCTGGATGAGCAGACATGGAGTTGGATTGAAAACTGGCTGAATGACAGAACTTAGAGGGTGGTGATCAGTGGTGTAACTAGTGGTGAATCTTAGGGCTCAGTTCTGTGTCCCATGTTGTTTGGTATCCTCATTAATGATCTGGATAATGGGGCAAAGTGTACCCTCCACAAATCTGCTGATGTTACACAACTGGGAGGAGTGACTGGTACCCCAAAGGGTCATGCTGCTATTCAAGGACCTCAACAGGCTGGAAAAGTGGGCTGACAGGAACATCATGCAGGTCAACAAAAAGGTGGAAGTCCTGCATCTGGGGAGGAACAACCTTGTGCACCAGTGTATGCTGGGGGCTGACTGGCTGGAGAACAGCTTTGCAGAAAAGGACCTGGGGGTTGGTGGACAGCAAGCTGACTGGAAGCCAGCAATGTGCTCTTGCTGCAAGGGAGGCCAACGGTATCCTGGGCTACCTCAGGAGGAGCACTGCCAAGAGGACAAGCAAAGTGATCCTTCGCCTCACTTGGCATGGATGAAGCTCATCTGTGTGGTACTGTGTCCACTTCTGGGCTCTCCACTATGAGAGGTATTTGGGCTGCTGAAGACGTCTAGTGAAGAGCCATTAAGACCGTGAACTAACTGGAGCATCACTCACAGGAGAGAGACTGAGAGATCTGGGGCTGCTTAGCCTGCAGAACAGGAGGCTCAGGTGTATCTGAAAGGAGAGTGTTAAGAAGATGGAGCCAGACTCTTTCAGGGGCCCAGTGACAGGACAAGAGGCAATGGGCTTGATATTAGCAGTAATCTTTTTTTTTTAAAAAAAAAAAAAAAAAAGTTGATCTTCCTAATTTTTAATAGTAGTCTCTTTTATGAAGGGCTTTATGATTTAGGTAAATCAGAAAAAAATAAACATAGCCACCTAATGTTCAGTTTGCTGCTGTTTAAAGATGTGTACTTCATTAAAGGCTTTTGCTTTACAAGTCCAGCCTTGAATTTGTGTGTTTCTATGATGCAATTTGATCTAGAAAATGAAGAGCTTGTGGGAAAGAGCACGTTTGGTTAAAGTTATTTTGATGCCTGTCTCTACACTCTCTTCTCCAGTATCCAAGGCAGATTGCTATGTGGAGCTAAAGCTGCCCACTGCATCTCCCACAGTCTCCCGAACTCAGGTGATTGACAACTCTGATAACCCAGAATGGAATGAGACTTTTCAGTATCGAATCCATAGTGCTGTCAAGGTAAGGAGTGCACTTCGTGGAGCTGGGTGGGTTTCCTGCATTGGTGTGCTGGCTTACTTCTCATAATGCATTCAAAACCAAACAGTCTTTATTACCCTCAAAACCAGCATGACTTGTAAGGTCTTCTTCAGCAGTACAAAAAGCTGTGCTCTAGATGTCCTGTGATGACCACAGCAGTTTGTAACTGCACTCTCATGTGAACTGCAGCTAGAATTTTCCGTACATGTCCTCGTGATGCAACTCAGGAAAGGGAAGTTATGGCACTACCTGGTATAGTTCAAGGAAATTCCTTGATAAAGCAAGTTTCTATTTGAGGATTGCTTCTACTTTCACAGACAAGCTGTCTACTTTCTTACAGCTCTACTTGCCTTAAACAGCCAAGTGGCTGAGTGAGGGTAATGGGAAATAAATCTCAAATCACTTTGCTACTTTGTATGGCACTGCTGATTTGAATAACATCCTAATCTTTGGAATAAGGGGCATCTTAACAAGAAACTGTCCCCTTACTGAGGTATCTTTCCATAATGGTTAGTGAAAGAGGTGGAATGGTAACTGACTTAAATGGTAAGGAAATTTCAAACTTAGCTTTAGAGCGTGTGAACTTTTTCTTCATCGGAGGCTCATGAGGCCTCAATCTGGTTCCTGCTGCAAGGCTATGCCAGCACAATTCTAAGTTCAGTCTTGTCTCCTTCAAAACTAGCTGCTGTGAGATCATTTTTTGACTGCTATATATACTCTTTTGTCTATTTCAATTAATTGGTGCTGGATTTACCTGCTCTGAGACAGTTCTGAGCAGGACATGATAGATCGCTATAACATCCTGGACTGAACTGGGTTGTGCTGAAAGAGTGGAAATTGCTGTTGCTTCCTCAGGCAGTCTGTACCTGAAGCTGGTGGAGGGCACTGCAATGTGCATGCAACTGGGGCCTCTCTCTAGTTGGGGAGATAGAAAATCTTTTAGCTAAACACTGTCAGCTAGGAGCTTTTTGCTTAACCGTGCTGTAAGTCCTGCTGGAAATAGGGAATTCTCTTCAGGAGTGGGAAAAGGGAAAGGGTACTGATGAAGGCATAAAATGTCTGTTGTATACAGCTACTCAGGCTTGTGGAAGTGATTCTGTCTTCCTCTGAGGCTGGTGGTTTCTGTTTGATTTCAGAACGTCCTGGAGTTGACCCTGTATGATAAGGATGTTCTCGTCAGCGATGAGCTCACCTCTGTCGTCTTCGATGTGGGGGGCATGAGGCTGGGCCAGCCCCTGCTGCGCACTTTCAGGCTGAACCCTGAGGTCAGTCCCTGGCCTCTTCCCAGCAAAACTGAATAGCTGCAGCTCCTCACTGCAGAAATCTAGCAGTCCGTGCTGGTTGATTTGTCTGTGCTGTGGAAGTCAGAAGGGGAAGATGTGTCAGCAGGTGATGACAGCTCATATGGTTTTACTGTCATTTGAGATGTCTCTACAATCCGTAGGAATCTGGGTTTTGTGAGTTCTGTAGTCTTTGGGATGCCCAGCAAAGTCAAAGATGGGATGCCTGCTGTTTTTCAGATGAAGTTATAACATCCTTAGAGGAAATACATTTTTCAGGAGACTAGAGGGACATAAACTGGGCAGAGGGACATAAACTGAGCTTTAGAATGAAAGGCACTTGCAGCTGGTAATCACTGTGGGGACTGCAGACCATCTTATTTTGTTGATCATCATCAGTTTGCAGTGAAGAAGTTACCTCTATATTTAATAAGTCAAAACCCTAATTGGTTTTGTGAGACACACCTCATTGGTGTGTATCAGCTGCTCTCAGTCCCTGTACTCTGGCTTGTGGACTTGCAACAATACAGCTTGCTCTAAATAGCTAATGCCACATCACTGCTCTGATCTTTTTTTGTGACTGTCTCAAACACATTGCTACAATAGGTTTGGATTAAAGGTGAGCTGATGATGTGTTTTCTTGAGAAACTTGGTTGTTGGTGTGGTCAGAAGCAGACTAACTGGTATACAGTTAGCAGAGATGTGTTGGTGCTCTGATCTTTTCTGTAACTGTCTCAAACACATTGCTACAATAGGTTTGGATTAAAGGTGAGCTGGTGATGTGTTTTCTTGAGAAACTTGGTGTGGTCAGAAGCCGACTAACTGGTATACAGTTAGCAGAGCTGTGTTGGTTAGTGTCACAGGCACTCTAAATTATTTGTGATCATGGGAAGAGGCTTAGCAGCTCCCTTGTTCCCACTAAGGCTATTCTGTTTGCTGAATGCTTAAGTCAGCTTGATCAGTAATTATGGAAACTTCAACAACAAAGAGAATAGCCCAGATTGGATTCTATTTTGTTATTTTAAAAGCTGTGTTAGGTCTGGTGTCAAGCATTTACTGTATGCTGTGGTAAGGGAAAAGATGGCTGGATAAAAGTCTGTACAAAATGAAGACAGGAATTGAGCTAAGAGTGCAATCTGCTTAAACAATAAATGGGAGGAAGCATAAAGCCTCATGTAGAAGCTGTTTGGTGCTGCAATGGTACCTGAGCCAGAAAAGTGGGGTTTTTTTCCTCATTAACAGAGTAATGAATCCAAAAGCCAACTCTCACTTGTGTGCACTTGTGTCCTCAAACATAGATCTGTCTGGTCATATAAGATATGTCCAGAAGGAGAGGAATGTTTAGAGAACTATAACAAAAGGCAGACACTTTAAAGCTTCCAAAATTTAGCCAGAGCCTTTGTAAAAGCAACAAAAATAATTACTAACATTTGTAATGTGAAGAAAGCTTAATCTCTTGGAAAATTTTCTTATAAATATATTCAAGAGCAAGGGTCACATATACCTTACCTTTTATTTTCAAAGGCTAATGAAGAGCTGGATGTAGAGTTTTACCTGGAGAAATGGTGAGTCTTACCTGGAGAGCTGAATGAACTTGTGCTCTGCAGGTGGGTTGTCTTAGTTGCTGCTTCTGTGCAGGGACAGTCTTGCCCATAAAAAGGCAAGTTCTTTACAGTTCTGTGTTGTTCAGCTTAATTCACCAATGGCTGATAAATACTCTTAAAGCTCCAGGCACCAAAATTTTCAAAGTACCAATAAAGAAATAAAATTTTACTGGACTTTATGGGCACGGCAGCACTGCAAATGAAATTAACATCTTGTGAATGAGTTACTTGGTGGAAAGCTTTCATAATCAACCTTGCAATATAAACCAGTGAGTACTTTATCTAGGTAAAGGGTTTTCTCTAGATTATCAAAACTGAGAGGGAGGAGACCTTATGGCACATGCTTATAGTTGCAGACAGGTTTTTCATTCATTAGTTTTTTTTCTCCCATTGTTCTGTGAGGGGGAAACATACTGGGTGTCAGTCTAGTTTGTACAGATCTCTCATATTGAGGATCTTTATCCCCCACCACTTATCCAGGCAGTTAGTTTGTAAAGTAGGGTGATGCAAATTAAGAACAAAACTCATTTGCATTAAGTGTCTTCCTTTCACAGCTCAGATGCCCCTACAGAGGTATTGACCAATGGGGTCCTTGTGGTGAGTACATGAAAGTCAATTACATTTATGTTAGGACTTACTCCTGAAAAGTATGTTTTGAGTAGTAAGAGGACAAGAGTTGTTGAGAATTCTACTCCTGCTTCCAAATAGTTCATATTCTCTCTGGCATTTGCCTCTCTTTTTAAATTTGATGGTTTAAAAGGCTTCCTCAACTTTTAAGACTTGATACCAACTCACATAAGAGTTTCTTTTTTGTGGGTGTACTTTTATTTTTCCAGTGGAGCTTTTTTAAAAGATGTGAACAAAAAATGTCCTTAGGAGGATAGTTATTCTTGCAGGGTGCACTGGGTTTTCTAACCTAGATCCTGGCTGGTATAGTCCTCCTCCTTATTTTAACACCTATAATTTCTTTATAAGCCTTTATCAGTGCTGTTAGTAAGTAGGTGATGTCTCCCACTCTCAGAATCAAGAGTTTTCATCTTGAGGGATTTGTCTCTTCTCTTGGGGCAATCAGTCTAAGAAAATCATTGTGTTATACATTTAAAAAATACAAGTGCTACCACCTCTTTTCTCCCTTCAAAGGAAAGGAACTAGAGTGATGTTTCTTGATAAGGCAAAAGGGTGGTAAAGAGTTCACCGTTGTTGAAAGAGTTTTAATGTTTTTCAGGAAAAACTGGTGGAACTTAACATATATGCACAATTCTGCAAACTATTTCACAAGAGAAGGTCTTTTGTGTTCCTATTTCCCTTAGCAGACCAGTCTTACATTCAGTGGAGCAGTTTATGTTCTAGAGCAATTATGGCCAAATAAGTATCTCATCTGCTGGCCTAGAAGAGAAGCTGATGATTAAATGGTGTGAGAGACTAAATCTCATGGGGACATGAACAATAGAGGATGGAAAGTCATGGCAGAATTTGTGAAGTGCTTGCTTGGTTCTGAACAGTTCTGAATAGGTACTCACAATAAAAAAAGGTAAACCAGCAGCAAAACCCCAGGTGTTGAGAACTTGAGAACTATGAAGTGCTGGCTGCAAAAAAAACCCCTCAGTAACTGGAATAGGAAGGATGGTTTTAATTTTCAAATAACAGCAAATAATCCTGCCCTGCAGAAATAAAACTTGCTCTTGATTTGAAAGCTCAAAATGAACTTAATTGTTTTTGACAGCTTGTAGCTGTGAACCTACACCTAATACAGTAGGTGGATTAAGCTTCAACAAAGAAGTGAGCTAAGAGTTCATAACCAGAGTTGGTTTCTTCTTTTCCTAGGTTCGTCCTTGCTTGTCTCTGCAAGGCACTGTCAACAAAGAGGACAACACAGAAGAGAAACAGCAAGGTAGGGTTGCCTGTAGGGTTCAGGTTGGGTGTATTTTTCAGCATATTTGGTTTTTGGGAGAGAGAAGAGACTTGATTCTCTGTCCATACGGTGCATTTCTGTTTAGTGACTACAAATCTGACTTGTAAAGTTAATTTTGCTTTTATTTTTAATATTAAATAATATTGGATCACTTCCACTGGGTACCACACAAGACAGTTTTGGCCTGTGTTTTCATAGTTTTGGCTACACTTCAGTATCTGATTTTCAACATGTACTTGAATGGCTGCTGTGGTCTAAACTTCTTATTTTAATGCACAGGGAGCTGTGAGGTCAAAGTGTCTGTTCCAGGGGCATATCAGAAACAGTTGTGCATTCCTTGGAGACCAGATGATGAGGAGGATGGGACCTCATTTGTCTTTCACGTGGATAAAGAGATGTGTCCAGAACTGCAAGTGGAGCTGGAGCAAACCCTATCTGTCCTACAGGTAAGTACCTGTGCTGGCTGCTGCAAAGTTTACAGCCAACTTTTTAAGAAATGTACACTGAAAACAGTGCCTTGGTTTCCATGGTTTTCCAGTCCATGGAAGTGTCCTTAAACATAAATTGAATGGACTTAATTTGATCATAAAATGGCCAGAGGTTTCGTCATATGTTCAGGGATGTCAGTTTTGGGTATATTGTTCAGGTATCTGTGGATGCCAAAAGCTTGTATTTGAAGCAAGTTTATTGTGGAGTGCTATATGTATGTGGTGCTGGGGAACATCTATTATGAAGGTCACCAACTGCTTCCAGGTATGCCTTTTTGATCAAACTTAACTCTTTAATATTGTACCTGCTCTGTTCAAAATTTTCTAGGCTAGAATCCTGTCTTGTATTGGCTGTATTATTTTTCTGATCATATATTGTTAATATAGGGACAGAGAGAGAAGTTTTTCTCTGATTGCTTTCTACACACTACTGGTTTTTGTTTTAAAAATGGAATAAAAATATCTAACTTTGCACTGGATCTTTTGACACTGAATAAGAGCATGAAGTTGTCTTAAAAGTATACCCCCTCAAACACTTTAAAATCTCTTCAAACTTGGGGATTAAAAAACTCTGAATCTGTACTTGCTTGCTACATGAAGAGGTCTTTACTTTCAGCTGTTGAAATACTTTACAGCAAGTCGTTCTATGATTTTCTAATAGAAAATTTGCCAGCTGCAAAGGTTTGCTTAATTTTATCTAGGACTTCAAAGCTTCTACAGGTACCCATGCAGTGCATTTACTCCATAGGAGCTGCTGAGTAGTCATTGTGATGACTGTTCCCAGTACGGCCCGACACCAAAAAGGAGAGCAAGCAAACTCTCTGTTCTGTGATGTTGTTCATCCCCACAAGCAGTTGGGGCATTGTGAAGAAACTACACTAGAAGTCAACCTTGGAGATTGGCCTAGGTGGTAAACCTCAACCAAACCACCCCTGGGTAGCTAGCAGAACATAACCCTTCAAGAGCTGGCATAGAGCACAAATCCATCCAGCCTGACCTTTATTTTCTTATCAGAGGTAGGAGAGTGCCAGGAACACAGTGATGTTGTTTACCCTGTCCCTTATTTGCCCCTGTTAGGAGGAGAACAGTGGGCTTAGAGGGACACTTGACTCAGGACAGCTGTCTTTGTTCAGAAGACATCTGTGAAATCTATGGGTAGTTCCTTGTCTGTCTTCAGTTCTTGTGAAAAGGGTGACAACCTGTTGTTTAAGATGCTGTCTCCTTAAAGAAACCTTTAAAAAGCACCTTTAAGGTGCTGTGGTGGGTGTAAAGGCTCCAGACCATCAGGTAGATTCTGTAGGTTTGAGTGTTGCCCTGTCATATGAGGGCTTTTTTAATAAGCCTCTCTTAAATTTAGGAACCTGCACACAGCTCTGTATTAAGAGAGCCTGATGCTTGCTAATACAAAAGGGGGGAAAAAAAAAAGATAGCAGGGAAAACTTTTATTTTCTCTGCTTTTCAAGATGATTATGGTTTTTAATTGCATGTTCCCATTTGTCCCTAAGGCTATTATCTTATTTCCTGTTTTGTGGTATTTTTAATGTATGTCTAAATCTGTTGATTTGTTGGTACTTTTCCAAACCTTGTTTTGAAGACAGAAGCAAGTTCACTCATGAGCATTCTGACGCGTGTCAGAACACAACTCTTTTTGGAGAGTATGTCTAAATCTGTTGATTTGTTGGTGCTTTTCCAAACCTTGTTTTAAAGACAGAAGCAAGTTCACTCACGAGCATTCTGACACGTGTCAGAACACAACTCTTTTTGGAGGCAATTTTATATTTGGAGATGAAGATTTATTTTGCCTATGGCAGGCAGCTATGTTGAAAGCAAACAAAAAAAAAAAAGAAGATATTTGTGTGGAGAGAAATAATCCCAGCAAAGATCTGTCCAGCAGAGAACAAGATGATCTTGAAAAGCCTTAGACTATTAGGAAAGAATCAGTTACAATGAACTCAAGGATTATTTGCTGGTTTTGACGTATGAAACTCCTATCTCAACATTTATTTCTGGAGAGCTCAAATAACCTTTTTGGTTTTGTTTTTGTTTTTTT
>NW_008593125.1:10953-21752 GCF_000691845.1 Merops nubicus | reverse complement strand
GATCTAATTAATGTGTATAAACAAATGCGGGCTGGGTGTCAGAAAGGGAGGGGCAACCTCTTCTCACTCATGCCCTGCGATAGGACACGGGGCAATGGACACAAACTCGAGCACAAGAAGTTCCACCTCAACATGAGGAAGAACTTCTTTACTGTAAGGGTTCCAGAGCACTGGAACAGGCTCCCCAGGGAGGTTGTGGAGTCTCCTACCCTGGAGACTCTCAAGATCCATCTGGATGCGTTCCTGTGTGACCTGCCCTTGACTAGGTGTTCCTGCTCTGGCAGGGGGGTTGGACTGGATCTCTGGAGGTCCCTTCTAACCCCTAACATTCTGTGATTCCGTGATTCCCCCTTCGGCCAGCTTTTTTATCTGTCTTAGAGCCAGCCCTCTTAAGCTTTAAGAACATGTCCTGAAAAATTAATCCCACTGCTTTTTTGCTTTCAGCCTTTAGTAAAAAAATTAAAAAAACTAAACAACACACCACAAAACCCCACACAGACACATAGAAAAAGGCAATAAAATTATGCTTTCGCACCCAATTCTTTGTGGCATAAAATACAAGTTCTGTCATTAAGCAACAATGTATAAGAATTTGCAACTCTGATGTCTGGGTTACTGAAAAGGTCAACTTTCCCCTCTCCTCCTCCCAACCACAATCAGTATCAACATCTTCAGATGCTGACCCTCTCTAAAGTTACGCAAATAATTTCAGTACAGGAAGTAAACAATAGTAACATATTTAAGAAAACAGGAATGTAAATGACACGTTTCTGAAGAGAAAACAGCAGCAAAATCCAGAGTCTAAAAGTCTTTTTTATAGATGGTCTACTAAAACTACTTTCAACTCAATCTTGAAATTCTGTTACATAAACATCTGTGAGAATTCACATATATTGAGTCCAATATATTTGAATCCTATAATTCTCTGACTAGCAAGTCAGAGTTTATTTATCACATCATAATAGCATGGAGGAAACACAAGGTCTGGCTGTATTCTGGAGGGAGAAAGGGGTCACAACGGCATCTTTAAGGTTCTACACTGTTCTGCTGAGACCAGAACAGACCCAGTTAGTGGCTTCCCCCCCTCCTCTGCCTATAGTTTGATTTATTCTTCAGATTACCGAGTATTTATGCTTGAATCAATATCTTTCAAGACATTCAACAGGCAGCTGACTTAAACATAAAGGCTTCCTCTCCACACAACTAAAAGAACAACCAGCAAAACATAAGACTTCATAAATACCTTCTAAGAAGACAGCTTAACTCAAGTTTCCCACATGCAGCCTACAGTTGGAAACATACTTTATTTTAGAGCCTCTTGAAAAATACAGGACTTTGGGAAAGGTTACAGTTAACAGAATATTTAACTTTGACATATCACTTCAAAGTCTTCCTCCAGTTTCTTTGCCAATCTACTGCAGAATTCATCAGTGTTGCTGTTCTTTCTTTCAAGTACACATAACTATAGGATTATTCAGTGTTTTTAAATGGGCAGCAGGATCTTCCTCTATTGCAAACCAGCTTCAATTGGGGAGGGGGTGGGTGGAAGAAGAAGAAAAATTTGATGTCTTAAATGAGGCATACCCTCTTAGGTTTCTCTCAAGTAACCTCTTAAATCACTATTTCATACAGGAGTGAGAAAGAGACAGCAGAAAGCCCCAGACAGAATTTGCTGTCAATGAAAAAATACTTCCAGAGAAAAACAAAACAAACCAAGTAAAAAAGCCCCAAAACGAGATTCCACCAAGTCTCAACACACTGACCTTCCAGTTCCCCAGCAAGACAGTATTACATACGCAGTGATGTATGTTTCTCCTGCCTACCTGAATGTAAATTTGAAAACCAAAGAGATTGGTCATGATGAACTTTTTGTAGCACCATAATTACAGATGTAGCATATCAGCAAAAACTCCATTTTGATGACATAAAAGAAACCCAGAAATTTTGTGGTGTGTTGTTTGGTTTTATATAATCAAAAGTTCTTGAAATTGTAAACAAGATGTATTTGTACACAAGATGCATTATGTAGCTCTCAATACTCAGAGCAACCCTAACTGCACTCTTAGTTGGCAGCACTGAAGTGTATTGATATTGTCAGTAACTCATTTTAAGTAACAGCATTAAGAATATTTTTCACCCCTCTTTGTGAAGTTTATCAGCTACTTGGTAGATGATTACTGAATGCTTAAGACCTTTCACAAATGAAGAAAATTACTTTGTACCAGGAGTGTGTTCTTTGAATGCAGAATTCCAAGTACTTGTCTAAAACAAAACAATTAAGGTTGCTTGTTTTGCCCCTTCTTAGATCAAAGCAGAAGGAGCAATAGCCATGTAGAGCCTGTGGGAATCACAAGAAATTTTCCAGCAGCTACAGCAAGTCCCATCTGACAGTTTTTACAATGGTCACAGCTTCACAGTCTCTACTACTTCAGTCCATGTGGCATATGAAGCATTAGGGAACTCACTCTTTGCTCAATTATCTCTACCAGAAAATAAAACCATTTGGTGGCAATTCTCTATCCAAGCAATTCTGTGTAGGAGATCGCTATGCAGGCAGGATGAGTGCTTCCTAAGAGGGTGATCTTGGACTCCTGAAGCTGGCAATCACAAACATTAACTGCCAACAATGCATCAGCCATGTAATTGCGAAGGCCAGTTGCAATGTGACCAACCACAAAGCGAAAAAAGCTGAAGGGTAAAATTTTGCTCTTGAACAAAAGGAGGTGAAGGGAAAAGTCCATTTTCTACTCCTCCTCTGAAGCACATAACTTGCAGTGTCGATTCTTTCCTATTTCCATGCATGGAAGAGAGTGACATACACCAAAACAACCTATGCTTCCTCTAACAAAAAAACTCATTCCAAGTCAAGGTAAAATAAAATAAAAAAAAAAAAAGCTGTTTTTCCTTTCTCGTGTGAAAAGCTAAAACTTCAGTATTCAAATATATGGATAGGGATGAAGCTGCGAAACAGGGTAAGTTTGACAGCAGTCTTCATAACCTAAACTGTTACAAAGTGTAATTAAACAAGTACAGGCTTTCAGTTTGGCTGACGTTTTCTTTCCTTCCTACAAAATCACAACTGAAGTGGCAAGGCAATGATAAATTCAACAGTTACTAGTCTTCAGTTTTCCATTCAGTATCTCTTCAATGTAAATGTATGGCCATAATAGTACTGAAATCAAAAGCAACAGTTCCAGCTGAGTATTCAAGAGCTGTTTTATTAATTTTGTTGCAGCTTCAACACTGAGGAACAGTCAGTGGCCTAAACCTTGCCTCTAAAGTAATAAAGTGTGTATTAACTACTTTTTTCAGATCTAGGCAGTGTTGTCTCCTATGCTTTTCCAGTCTTTAAAAACAAAAAGCAATCAGAGTCAAGAAACAGATTAACTCATGTGCTATATACAAACCTTTAACTCTGTAACATTTATGGCATTAAGATAGATTTTCCAGTTACTTCTGGATTTCATACATCACTTCATCATAACAGCTGTAAAGCTTGTACAGTTACAGGGGTCAGATGAGAGACGTCTTTCATTGCCCACAATAGCCCAACATGACTAATTTTTTTAGCATTCTCTGGCAAAACATTGCTTCTTATATTTTAGTGGATTTATTTGAAACTACACTCTAAAAGGATGATTCCTGTGTTCTTTGCAGTGTTTCAGATGTAAATAACCCAGATCCCACATGCTAGTTTCACTTTTCCCTCATGTATTATCTACCATACTGATATGTCAAAATGTCTGACACCAAAGCTGTTTTATCCAACAAAAGCTGATACAAAATACTAACTTTCAGAGACCATACTGAGACAATGACATTTTCAACTTGACCATACATTCACTACATACTTGTCCTATTTCTTTTATTCTTTGACTTCATATGACGTGGTGAAAGAATTACTTCTTTTACAAGGTCTAATTTAGTTTCTTATGCAAGGGTTGCATCTTGGAAGCACAGGAATAAATTAAGATTTAATTAAAACCCCAAAACATTAAAAAGCATTCCCATAGGCTCTCTAGATTATACTTATAGCCCATAATTTCTAGGTATTTATTAACCAAGCTGTTCCTCTTCCATAAATATTTGTCTCATCTAACTGGGTTATATACTCAATACTTTTCTTTTTAGAACTTTGATTTAAAGACACATGAGCTCTTCTTCACTTTTGGTAATCACTTGGTGTGTCATATTCTTCTACTAGCTCTAATGTTCTCCTGCCATTTCAGCTTTCCTTTTTTCCCCTCTTTTAAAGAAAATTACGTTTTCTTATCACCATTCCAATGTCTACCTGAAAAGATGAAAATTGTGACGTATTCTGGTTTTAGCTTTAATAAAAATTTGTAACTGAACTTCACTGACAAAGTGAAATTTTCAAGGTGCTTTGGCAAAGCTCATAGTCAGAAAAAGAACATGCAGACCTGACATGTAGACAACCAACGTGTCGTCATCACATCATTACTTCCAAACTTCCGCATCAAGACTAGAATCAAAAAGTCACTCTCCTATCCTTAACGCATCTTTTATACTCAGCAGTTTGCAGCAGTTGTAAATACCTACCTAAGTTTCTAACTCTTAAACTCATGTATGCTTTGAGGGCTTGAAGGTAGTAACAGGGCCATAGAATACAGTCCTTTTCTGGAAAAACCTTTAGTAGTTCTATCTTTTCTTTCTCTCCCTGTCCTCTCTGCACCTCCCAGAATTGAAAAATAATTTTGTAAAACTGTAAACGTGATTCTTAACCATGCAAAATAACTCAGGGTTTCTATCTGAAAAAAAGAAAAAACTGCAAAATTTTGCAAGGATATACCATGGAAAATATCTCACCATCTGTAGTTACAGCATACTACACCATGTTGTCTCTGAAGTCTTCTACTGGCTGAAGAAATACCACTGTCTATTCATGAAATTCACAAAACCTACAGTAGGCCAGTACCACATTTATCACCAAACAGATTATTATGTTCTGCCTAGCATCGAGCCTAGAGTACTAGTTAGATTCATGTATCATGAAAGGAAAAAAACAATTAACGCATCTTAATTATAACCTACCTTCAAATTTCACTGTCAATTATGTTCTGAACCTATAAACATTATAAACATCATAAAAATCAGACTAAGTAATAGATATTATTTTCCTGCAAAATGTTTAAGAAGTGCATAAATTCACCAAGCTATGTTAGTTACAATCACTGACCACCTTAAATTACTGTTTTTTTTTTAAAAAAGTTATTCCCTTGCAGAGTATGAAAAACACTGTACCTGTGTTGAACATTTCCAGCATGAATGGCTTCTGGTGGAACTCTCCAAGGACAGCTTACTCTTCCTCCAGGAAGACGTTTGAAATCAAACTGGCAGCAGATTTTTGGATCTGGACCACAAGTATGAGGAACATCATAGCTATAGAAAGGCATCATATGGCAAAGAATGTCTGTACTGGATCCCAAATCTGGAATTAATTACACAAAGCACACCTTTAAAATAAATGCTCTCAGATATACCCAAAATCAGTTAGATGTTGTTAATCGAAGAACTGTATTACAAACATCAGAACAAGATAATTCCTTGCTTTGATTATCCAGACCTGGAATCTACCTTTCTATATACCTTACACATACAAAGGCTAAAAACAGAGAGACAACCAAGACTGGAATGTTAAAATCAAGAACCAGCTGATTAGGAAAACAGTCACAAAAGGTATGGGGTTTTCTTATCCACATAAATCTCGTTATTTGTAGAATTTTTGAGGTGAACAAAACACATCATCTATACTATGAGTGAATCAGAGCAAAAAAAGACCCCAACCAGTAAAAAATAATTATAAATAAAAACAAAAAAAAAAAAAAAAAACAAAAACAAACAACCAACAAAAAAACACCAACCACTCTGCTGTCATTACCTCATTTGCATAACATTGGCTGGCTTTAGCAATATCTTAATTTCTTGAACACAATTTCAATCCATTAACAGTACAATTCTAAGTAGTTCTAGATACATTCTGCATGCAGGCATATACAATTACATAGAATTCTATGGACTGTTGAGACCATCTTTGCAATTTCAACTTTTCCATCTCATCAGTCCGTCCCCTACAAGTTAACCCACCAATAGCAGAGATAGATATAGATATATACATCTGTGTATGTTTTGTGAAGTCTCAAAAGAGAATCTTTTGATATTTAACTTCAGCAAGAACCTGAATTTGTCACAGAACTTTAAGTTTACTCATCTAATAAAATACCTAAATGCCGATTACCTATTCCCAGTACAAATAACTTAAACTAAGTTTATGCTGAAAAAGGGGATGAATGATGCACATGTGCCACAGAACCTATCTCCTAGGTGTGTCAACAATTTATACAAAAATACTCTTCAAAACCTCGTAAGTCTTCACACTTCCAGCCCAGACCTTTTGTATAAAAGCTTCCATTTTATTAGCAAGGTAATATTCCATGAATATATGCATTTACTTTTCAACTACAGGAGCTCTCTTTATCTCAGGTACCATGTCTACATATTATGTCAGATAACTATGCAGTGCTCTTTGACATGTGGTCTGTTTTGAAAAGCCTTCTTTAGAAGCCCAAACACTAGACCAGAACATCCATGTGATTTACATATGTAACTGTTTAGGAAAAAAAGGCCTCTCAATTAAGTCTTCTGTACACTGAGTGGCATATGCTAACATTCATGGAAAAAATTCTCAAGTGTCAGTATCTGACAAGTTCTTTCACAGTGGTATGTCTTCCTCAAGTCAAGTTTATTTGTGCAGCTGATTGCTATCTCTGAATACCTTCCCTCCTACAATATCCAACTGAAAACAAAGGAACTATAAAGGTTCAAAATCACAACCACCTTTCTATAGCAAGTACATTTGTTTGATCTCATATTGATAATGTATCATATATTACCTTACTTCAAAATCAGAAAGATCAAAACCTCAACTCCATACATTCTTACAGCTTATTGGAATGCTGGTACAGCACAAAATGATAAAATACTCATATAGAAAAGTATGTTAAATTACAGATGTATCTGTTTGCTAAGGGATAATCACTACATTATCAAAGAAAACTTTTATACTCTACATTGTATAAATAATGTCCAAAAAGCAATTGTATTTATTCTAAGAATAAGGTTTTAGATGAGAATTTAATTGAAAATTAAAATGGTGAAATGTATTTAATCTGTTTTTCTGACTAAAGATAGCCTACAAATTTCAACTCCACAGAAAGCTACTGTAACTAATGACACCAATTTGTCACAGCAGCTGAGGAAAACTTTGCTTGAAAGTTTTTTCTTTAGTAAGAATATAAACAAGATAGATGTCTCCATCTTCAAATACTCACTTTTGGCATTTTTTTTCTCTCTCTAAAAGAAATGCTCATTCTCTTCCCTTTAGTTCCACATAGTACGAGGAAGAAAACAAAGAAATGAGAAAAGAAAAAAAAATAGTCCACCACCCCATTTACATTTTTTTTTTTTATACATACTTAAGAAATATGGAGGAAAGGAAATAAGAGAAAGCAAGAGCACAGATGAGAGTGAAGAAACAGAAAGATCAGAGGAACAATGGCAATAATACAGTTTTTATCTTTAATCCTTTTTCAAAACCACAGGTACTCGCATTCCCTTTCTGTTATTAATAAAAATCCCAAACCCCAGAAATGTAACCTAGGTGGAAGACTGTTTTAGACAGAACTGCAGGTCTGAAGTTTTCAGGTCTAGAATAACTTCTCTAAGTAACCTGTTCTGTAAAGACTTCCATAGTATTTGTTCAAGTTCTCGGCATATTTAACTTGTGTAAATTAATGAAATAAACTGACAAAGAAAAATACATACCCCAGTTCTGTCTCCAAAAAAATTCTAGTGTCTTCTGCATTGCAAAATATTTTTTAACAGAGTAATGAACTCTCTGTATAAGCATATTGGAAAATCCTGCACGTTTCAGAAGGTAGGCCATTGTTGGTGAATGCCCAAAAGGATCAATTGCCCAACCAGACTTTGGTTTTACTCCTGTTGTCAAAAGAAAGAATGCAAAAGGGAAGAAAATTTTACTTTTCACTCAAAGAAAGTTATACCAATTTAATTAATATCAGAGCACTAAAGGTAAAATTTCCAAGAAGATAAATTAAAGTACAACACTGAATATTGTCTACTGCAGAACGTACCCTGGAATTAACAAGCTAGAATTAAAGATAAACAATGAACAGCAACAAAGAAATGTCTTAAAGGCAAGGCATTCTACATAAAACCCCTGTGATTAGTAGTCTACATTGTTACACTAAGTCAGTTTGTCTCAGACATCTTTACATGAAACCGTAAAGTGAAAAAGGAGATGTATTTCATTAAGTAGTTTAAAGATGTTACAGTTGGAAAGGTTACCAGGTGGAGACCAATTAATTCTGTAGATTGTTGAATTTTCACTGCAATTTAAGTAATGTTAACCTTTGCTGGCTTTGGAACTAATTTGTGTTTATTTGGTTGGCAATCATTTGCATTGTGTTGATTAAATACTGTCTTTTCACTGAGCTTCATACTAGCAAGTAAAAAAGATAACTCTTTTTGAACTGATCCTTCAGCATGGCTCCTTTGGCACATTTCTACTGTTTTACCAAAAGAACAGGAGGGAATGCATCACCCTCCTATTAAGCCTTCCTTCCCTATCTCTTAATTATGTCAAGCTGTGTTTATGGAAATCACAGTCAAAGAAAAACATAGTGAAACAGCTTTTCAAAATAATTTCAGTTAACTGGGCAAAATAATGTTAACGTATTATTAAATCACTGTGCAAGTATTTTGCACATAAAAAGGGTTATCTCTACTTATGGAACATTAACTCTAGTTATAGAACTTAAACAACCCTCCCACAGCCACCTAACAGCTAAGCCAGTGCTACTGTAGTCAGTAATTTCTCAAAGTTTCAAAAGCAAATTAGTTGACTTTTTCTGCGAACAATTCTAATATTACAGTGGGTTTAGGTTTTTTAACTCCTACCACTGCTACAACTACTACTAAATTTCATATTTGTTTTTTTGAAAGCCTTACATAAGAGAACCTAATGAATACACAGCATGGAAAACAGATCCAAACACATGGAAGGAATATCGACTTCAAGTCATTTAAGCCTTTTGTCACTGTTTTCAAAAGACAAAAATGGCAATTGGACACTGTTTGTGATACCAGTTGTCATCTACAACTGAGCATGATATAATGTTATCTTTTATAATGCTAATATACTATGCCCATCTTTCAGGGATCAAGACAAAATATGATATAAAATTGTTTAAATACATCTCATTCAGGAACCTCTATCTGCAAACAGCAATTGTAAATAATAGATTCAACCCTACAGCTTCCAGTAAGTGGTCTGATTTAATGGTTCAGGAGACTAAATAGAGCCTCCTAGGCACCTCAAAAATACAAAAAAAAAAAAAAAACCAAACCAACCCCACCAGAAGATTTTCACATTGATTTCCTGTATTAACACCGTTAAAATCTAGATAAAGCTACATACTGAGGTTCTTTTCTAGCCACTGATGTCCTTCTATCAGTTGGTCAATTAAAGCAAAATAATGAGGAGAGGCTTCATCCGGCATGACCCATCCTCCCGTTACTATTTCAAATTGTCCATCTTTTATTAACCTGAAAAACAAGTACATAATGTTCAGAATCTTCCATATAAAAACACAGTCTCTAGAATCAATTTTTGAACGTCCAACAGGTATTTACTAGAGACACAATGGCTAAATCTAAATTGCTTGTGCCACTTCCATCACTAGACTACGTTTTGATTCTTTAATCAAAACAGGAAAAGAATGAACAAATTAACAGTGACATTTTTAATGCCCCCTGTGCAACTGAACTGCCAGCTCTGCTGCATGTCCCATATTTATTTTAAATCAGGAAGAAAGGTATTTCCTGCAGAGACAGAAAAATAAAAGTGTTTAGTGTCCAAACTATATCCTTACTTCGCAGTTTCCCCAAGCAGCACACTGTGTCTCAATGTCTATGCAAATCTTTTACTTCTCTATTACATTTTGACTTCTGATTTTAAAAAGGACTAAGAAAAGCAAGGGTGTAAACTATGTATTACTTTAACATTTAAGCAGCTGCATGTTTACAAAAAAAACACCTATTTTAAAAAAAAGAAAACTAAAAAACTCATTTCACAATTGTTTTAACTGAATAAAAAATTATGACAAACTGCCAACATGAAAGATTATTTGTACTCCATGACCAATACTTCGATGTGACTTCAAATAACATTTACAATCACAGCTCCACTACAATTCAAATTACATTTTCATGGTTGTACACGGAAACTTTTAGTCAATTGCTTAACTAACTTAAGTAATTTGTAATTTGGCTTTACTTGTTTAAATAGATTTTTATTTTGTATCTAGGGTCAAAAAAAAAAGAAAAAAAGAAAAGCCCCAAAAAATCAGAACTTGAGTAGTCAATTATTGTAGCAATTCTGCATTGCAATAAGTGAAACCTCAAGTCCACAGTGTAGTCAAACGCACAAGGTCTCAGAACATGCCACAGAGGTAATAAGAAATAATTGAGTGTTCAAACCTTTTAACAGCATCCCTCTTTTGGCTATCTATTCCATCCCACCATTTTGAAAAGTAAGAAATCTCAGACCACATAAATTTCCTCCGGTTGTCTTCTTGCAGTTTTATAACCATATTATTTAAGATATGCTGTGTCTGATCTCTGAAGTAATCATCAAAAGTCTTCAGCCAACCTAAGAACAAGAAAATAAGAAATTTAAGGTTGCTTTCAACAGACTTAGA
>NW_008593125.1:0-10943 GCF_000691845.1 Merops nubicus | reverse complement strand
CTACAGAAAGTTAAATGAAGCATTTTCTCAAAAAGCTGAACTTTAGCACTTGGAACTGTCCACAGCATGTAAACTCTCCTGGGGTTTCTTTAAACAATGTTTAGATAGTTTATTTCCTAATTGTATCAACATATGGACTATTAGGCTTACTATTTTGATGAACAGTATACACAGGTTTTAAAAAGGTAGATATTTTTTCCCCCTAAATTAAATTACAAATTAAGTACTTGAAAAGAAAGAGGTACATAGCTGCAAATTTATCTTTCTCAGTAACTTCTACTGGGGTTTTCTCATCTCTCACATCAGGAGGACTGCAGCATCTACTAACAGATCATCTTCCCCATCCAATCCCAACACAGATACTCCCCAACACCCCTTAATCCATCCCTCACTGTCTCATTTCTTTCAAGTCAACAAGTACCCCATCACCCTACTTTATGTAAAACTGGACAAAAATCCTTACTATCAGCATCTCACACCTACAACTTGAGGAGAAAATTAAGAGCTACTAACAGTATCCTACAGACCTTGAGGGTAAAGAAATACAACAAGGGGCAAACAAAGCAGCAGTAAGCCCTGCAGCACATATTCAGCATCATTCATGAATGAGGGGTTTATTAGCAATGACTGAGAAAAGAAATAGGTCGCAGGTGCATCCTGCATTAGAAAAGTTATCATCAGTGAGTAAAGGAAAAAACAATATTAACCACATAGTCTAACCACACAGTACAGAGAATTCCATTAAATTCCTTCCTTAACTTCCTCCTAAAACCTTATACAAGAAAATACACGCATTCTCCTTCCCAGAACCTGGAAGAGATATGCTCTTTCGGTTACTATAACCAAAAAAGAAGCAGATAAGCCTGTCTACTTAATACACAAGAGATATAGTCCTACTCTTCATACCTACTCCTGTCACGTATGAGCATTTTCATTCATCTGCTTCCAAAAGGGACTTGGCAGTTGAGTTTAACCAAGTATCATATGCAACAGAGTAACTACTGGAATCAAGTGATGCTACAAATTGGTCCTATAGCATGCATCTACATTTTAACTTTTTGTGAAAGCTTCCATACAATGTGAGTATGACACTGCAGATAAATATGATCCTAGTGATCCCACACTAGTTTACCTCTTCTGCAAAGGCATTGCCATTCTAGCACTAATGGCAATCTGCTTATATGAAAATACAGGATTAAGCTGTTCTGGAATGAGTTAATATTGTTTCAAGGCAGTTATATAAATGCAGAAAATTTTAGTATAAAAAAAAAAAACCAGGAAGGACATTTTTACTTTATTTTAAGGATAAAAAATAAATTACATTCATCTTAGGTAGAAATGCAGAGCTAATATAGTTTGACAGTATGCACATTCTTTTCCAGTTAATTATATTTCTAATAAAGAATCTTATAATTGGGAATAACCACTAGACTTTGGCACACTCTTACTTTGGTTGCGCTACTTTCAGGTTGCACACTCAACTTTGTAAAGGTCAAATTTCAATAAAGTATTCAGAAACAAAACCAAAACAAATTTAAAAAAAAACCTCCCCTTTTTACCTTGCAAATGAGGAAATAATATTATAAAATTCCAGAGACAAAGTGCTAGCTAAATCCCTTTTTATTTTTAACAGATGTTTAGCATCTAGAACAATCATCACATCTGATCAAGTTTCTGTGCAGATAGAACACTTGGGTCTAACCTAATCTACTGTAAATGGGAAAAACACATTTTGTCAAGACAGTTAATATGAGTGCTTAAAATCTAGACTTCAAGTATTCTTTCTGCATAGGCATAGAAACAGCTTAATAAAAAAATTTTGACAGTAAATTACTAATACACAACAGTTTAATGACAAATGAAAACAGACAAGCGATGAGTAAGTTTTCCTTTTGTGCTGTTTTTAATCAAATAAATACTTTATTGATATTTATATAAAATGTTCCACGTATATCAGCCCACAAATTTACAGCTTTTCATGAAGAATTTCTTCTGCAAAAAACAGTATCATGCTTGCACAAAACTACCACAGGATTAACTAAGGCGACCCTACATTTTTCCTATACAGAAATGTATCGTAATAAACCATTTTAGCATATTTTTATATCACAGCAATAAAAGCAAACTTACACTGAATTAGTCTTCTTAAGCATTCTTGAAAAACTTAATAAATCAACCTCAATAACGAAGCACCACATCTGGCATAATAATACATTATGATGTAGGAAAAGCACTTATGATTACAGGTTGGTTTAATATATTCCATTTATTAAGCTATAGAGGAAGGGTATAACATAGTTAACACAACGAACTTAACACACTTCAGAAAGTCCTAGGAAATATTTACAAGTATTCACTCAATTAGTTGCAGGTGAACAGAAAGTCCTCTGAAATTTAATTACCATGTTTTTAGCACTTTACACATCAATATATTGATTTCTGAATAGAATAGCTTTGGTTGGAAGAAACCTACAACAACCATCTGATCAGCTCTGGTCAGGCAGTTGGATCAGAAATTAAAGCTTGGCATCAAGGGCATCGTCCCTTAAGTACTGACAGGCTTGGGGCCTCAACCACCTCTCTAAGAAGCTCGAGGACTATTGCCACCCCCTTGGAAAAGAAATGCTTCCTAATGACCAGTCTAAACCTCCCCTGGCACAGCTTGGAATGACTGAAAGAGATCAGCACCGCTCTCTCCACTTCCCCTCCTAGAGAAGCTGTAGAGAGCAATGGGGTCACCCCTCAACCTCCTTTTCTCCAAACTAGACAAGCCCAAAGTCCTTGGCTGCTCCTCACAGGACATGCCTTCCAGCCCTTCCACCAGCTTTGCTGCATTCCTCTGGATGCGTTCAAGGACCTTCACATCCTTCTGAAACTGCAGGGCCCAGAACTGCAGAACCAGAACTGTGTTCAAGGTGAGGCCACACCAACACTGAATACAGTGGAATAGCCCCTCTCTTGACCAGCTGGCTGTGCTGTGTTTGATGCACCCCAGGAAGCAGTTTGCCCTCTTGGCTCCCAGGACACACTGCTGGCTCGTCCTGAGCCTTCTGTCAACCAGCACCCCCAGATCCCTTTCTGCAGGCCTGCTCTCCAGCCACTCCTATCCCAAATTATACTTGTGCCCAGAGGTACTCTGTCTTAGGTACAAAATCCAGCATTTGCTCATCAAATTTTGTGCCACTGATAGCCCTTAACTCCATGAATCACAGAGGTTGTCCAAAAAGCCATAAATATTAAAATAAATCAAAAGTTGAACAAAACAATGAATATATCTAGTTACAGTTGCTAGCTGCAAGTCTACTACTAATGACTAGCACATTACATCATTTCACATCTTAGTTCTTAGCATCACATAAGAATCTAGTCCAACTCAAGTTCATTCTGGTGCTTACCCACAAACTAAGAATTTGTTCCCAAGTTGAAAGAAAAAATTTTATCTGTGTATTTGGGTCAGGGAACTTTCAATACAAATACAGTTTACACATGGAAAAAGTGCAATAGTTTAGAGCTGCAATTACCAAAACTAAATATGCTAACAGCCAAGTAACACCTGTTGTTTTATATTCACATATGAACCTTTGTCAATACAAAGATGAGAGAAAGAGAAAAAAATAATACTGTCTCTTTAATGTCATTAGTGCTGACTACTCTTGACATAAGCATTCAGGACTTTGCCATCAACTTCCATTTTCTGTCAGCATATATAATAGTACTTAAGGGCATACAGTGTTAAGCTGCTCATCGTTTGATTGCCTAATTTGTTTGTCGCCAGAAGCGTGGAAACCTGTTTCCACATCGTGCATCCCACCCCAAGTTTTATCATCAGCATGAAGTTGTCCATTTTTTTTTTTTTAATTCCCCCACCACTTTGTTAATGCAAATTTAGTTGGGTTAACAGCAGACTCCAAGAATCCTGTCCAAACATCATCGCACTCTATTGCTATACAAAAAAATCCTGAAGCATTTCATTAACTAATTTGTCACTTTTCTTGCCTACACTTTCAAGTCCAACTTCCTTCTCAAAACTCCATCAGCTTCTTGTACTAGAGACAGGTATTCTTGTGTCTCAGCACAGTTAAGACAGTTGTAAAGACACAGGCAAAGCTTCACTACAAAATCAGAACAGAAGTTGACAAATTAGCATTATTCAGAAAGTAACTTAAGTAAAAGCACTTAGTCCCCTAGCACCTCATATGTAACCACAGAAACACTGAGAAATGAGCCAGGAATCACACTCAAATTCCTGTAATTCAGCATGCCAAGAAAAAGTTGTGAGCTACTGAGTTTCTCATTCTCTTCCTAGATCACTTCTTTCTCTACAATAGAAAAGTGAGGTGGTCACCATTCAGTGTGTACTTTATAGTCTTTACATAGCCTCCATAGTCTGTCTGTTTTTTTTTTTAAAACTCTATGCACTGCTGCTGTTCACAAAAACATGTTCTATGACAAACGGTGACTATGATCTTCCAATAAAAATACAACATGAACATGTTAAATAGTGAACATTCAATTCACACTCTGAAACTTTTAAAGGCGAAGTCTTCAGATGTTCTTCAGCTAGCATTTTTCCTTTTCTTCATCAGCTTCTACTAACCTGTTCTTATATTTTGGTAGGCCTGACAACAGTGTAAGTAATCTGTGTTCCAAACATGTCAGGAAAACTAAGTAGTCATTGAAAAACCATATCCGGACCTGGTCCATAGAAAACAAACCTGAAACTCCATGGTGTATTACAACAACAAGCTATAACATGTAAGTTTTCTTTTAACACTGCAATTAACTCCATAAGGCTTTTTCCTCCTGAGAAACAGGGATTATCTTAAACAATAAAAAGGGGTTAACATGAGTACTAGTAAGGTAAAATTACAGATACACATAGTGTTAAACGTACATGAACTGTTAAAAAGTAGTAATTAGGTCTGACCTTTGTACACTTTCAGATATGCTTTTACTTAGGTAGAATCTGGGAGGAGTGGGCATAAGCAGGAGGCAAATCTAGTTTAGTCTCCTTCAATCCCCCTTAAGTGCTTCCTCTTCTAGGCCTGTAACAGCCACATCCAGCAATAAAATACTCTGACCTGGTATACACATATATTACAAAGCTTGGAAAGTCTCAATTCTTAAATAATAATGGAAAGACATTAATGAAATCATCACTGCCAAGAAAGCAATAAATGCTAGAGGTGTCTTTTGGCCCCTTGGGTCCTATCTGAACATCATCTTTCAAGGCCGGTTGTGCTCACTGACAACATCACTGTCCCTCAGCAGCATTCTCCCCTCTAGAGTTCAGCTGCCTAAACCACTTCAGGCAGTCACATGAAACTGCTGTTGAAGCACATGAGAGCTAACATAAGGACTGTGCCAGCACAGCAGGTTATATGACTGCTCATTAATTAGCTCCAGAAAGAAATGCCACCCATCTGTGATGGCTATAACCTCAAATAACACAGCTATTTGTAAACTGAACATCTCTCTGTGACTTGAGATTAATCTGCCCTTCATGAGTCCCATGCAAATCAGACATGCTACTGAGGTGATCAAATCCTCATCAACTGCCAGCAACTAAAAGACAGTTATGCCTGCCACTGATCAAAAGTATGAAGGGGACCCATTCTCATACCTGACTTCCCAATAACAGGTAGATATATTAGCTACTGAAGGAAGAAGCATAGAGCGCCTGAGCTTGTACATCCTAGCTGGATTCACACAGAAGTTAACCTAAATTTAGCAGAAATTAGCACACAAAATGTTTCAGAGCATCAGCACATACGTCATCCCTCAAAACAGAACTTGGAATCTCAGGCCACCGCCTCCCCTAAAGATTTTATTTCAAGGCAGTTTCTTCGCTTTTCAGCTGCAGAGTCCCACTAGCAGAACTGATTATGTGAGAAGTTAAAGACAAAAGTAGAATTAGATAAGAAAACAAAAATGTATCAAGAATTCAAATGCAGCTCATGTGGTTACATTTTCCTCGACTCCCTTTCTTGGTAAATATTTTTCACATATTTTGTTACACTACAGGTTCATTATAGCTTAAAGCTATTCTGACAGAAAGCATTTCCTTTGCACCATGCCTTTTAATTCTGTGGGCAAGGAATAATGTAACCATTAGCTATACAAGAGGTTTCAGATGTCTGTTACAGATATATTTTCCTTCTTTGAAGTACTTGTTAACATGTAGTTTCATATTACAGATAATTCCCTACCAAAAGCAGTACCAAGTCAGGAGATATCTATGATAACACTCTTTGTAAAGGCAAACAATGACCAGTCTCATGCGATCAACTATGGTGATGGAACAATTTAAGTTAACCAGAATTTCATCTCAATTTAACTCTACTTAATATTAACTAAGAAATCTGAACAAGGTAGGAGATATTTAGATTGCAGTCTGCATGAGGAAATTGCAGATTTCTTGATTTTAGCTGCTGTTGGTGGAAGGCAGATGTAATTTTATAGTTAAGGTATGAAGAACTTAGGTATTAGGGAGGAAGACTTCAGGAACCAATACTAGATACCAGTAAGAAAGTCAGCCATCAAAGGTGAATGGCAACACCATTACGACTTCAAGTTCTTGGGAATATGCAGGAAGAAAGGTGCAGCAGAAAGACATGGGACAGCTAACACGGCTTCACAGAACTCCTCAAACCTCATTATCGAAGGGGCAGCCACAGAAAGGACTTCTTTCAGAAGAACAACAAGCTTACTGTAGATTTAATCAGTGACTCTCATCAAGACAGAAATCCAAATGCTTGTGAAAATCCATCTCTGAAGTTGAGTTCATTACAGCCCACACCCCTGTGTTTGGAAGAGGGCCAGAGCACTGCTAGAGAGGGCAAAATAATATCAGACAATACTTCATTAGAAGAAGTTCTCAGGTGCACCCAAAGACATCATTCAGATGTAAAATTAAAGAAATGGAAAATTCATACTGTGAAAGTACAGGAAATTCCATGATTAGTAACCCAAAAAGTTAATCAGGAAAATGTGTTGGTGAGACTACACCAGTTTGCAGAGCAATACCTATGGTTTATCTGTCTTGGAAGTTTAATAATTCTGGTGACTCAAAAACCGTATTCACAGGGGTTAGGTAGGTGGGGATTTGGGGTTGGTTTTTTATGTATGTGTTTTTTTGTTTGTTTGGGTGCATTTTTTTTTTGGTGGTGGTGGTGGTGTGGATGTTTATTTTGTGACTGGGAGGTGTTTATTTGTTTTTTTATCTGATTGTTTGGGACTTGGACAGTGGGTATATTTGTTCAGTTTTTTTTTGTTGTCTGATTAGGTTTTCTAAACACAGATCAAAATCTGAAACCTGACAGAGAAGAATGTCATACATAGAGAGGGTCTCTGGACCTGAAGAAGATCCTTTTTATCCTCTGACTTTACAGAAGAAGCTCTAATATTCCAAGTGCCATGGTAAATATACAGTGAAGCTTAAGGCAGACCTCACTGAGTGAGACTAGTCATTTGCTATCCTAAGTTGGAGTCTAAGAAGAGATGCGTCTGTCTTCCCAACGATTCTGCTATTTTTGGGACCCATCTCATAGAAGCAATACAACATATTCAGCCAAGTATGCCAAAAAGATACATGTCTAAAAATCTGGAGGCTCTGATGAAGCCTCCTCCATCATAATCTTATATTGACAACCTTTGCTATTGGACAGCTGAGATAACAGCAGCCTCAAGACTGTATTCCTTGCTTGGCATACAGTGAGGAGGAATGTAATTTGTACACAACAAATGTTAACATCTATCAGAATAAAGCTGATTTGAAAAGAGGTCCAGTAACTTCAGTATTCTTGAGAATATGAGTGCTCATTGAACCACTTTTGGTGATCAGAACCAGTGCTACAGGATCAACCAAGAACTATATCAAGGCACCCAAAGCCAAAGTCTGCCAAACACAAACACTGTTGGCTGTGACTATTTACCACAACTGATCATAGGAAGCAAGACAGGAAGCTAGATGTGAAGAAGAAAGCAGAAAACAAGAGGTCAGAGAGCTAATGCCTAGCTTCAGAGAGTCGTACCAGAATGGCAACAGCAACTGGTCAATTCTGCATGGCGTACTAATGAGACAGGCCAGGAAACACAGGAGAAATCAGCCCAGTATACTGTTTTGGAAGACAGTTTCAGATGTAAACTAAACTAAAATAGCTTTTTTTAAGAAAGATAAAAGCAAAATTACTAGAACCTGTAGCCAAAAAAAAAAAAAAACAGTGTTGGAACACTGAATCACTACCCACCCTCGTGACTTGAATGCACACCAGCAGTCTACTGCAAAGTTCTTCTCAGCTTCCCTCAGGATATTCCCCTGCAGCTCCTAAACCTCATGCTTGTGGGGTCCTCCTGCAGGGGGATTTTGTTCAATCCAGCTAAAAACCATTTCAGGACAACAGATGTGACACAAGGCAACTGGCATCTAGCAGGATGCCAAGTGTTCTCCCCAAATCCTACTAGCTTCAGCAGAAAGGAGAGAGGTAAACTCCATACACCTTTATAAGAACCAAGAGAATCAGAAGTTCTTTACACTGCTTTAAGATGGTTTCAGATTCATTAAAAGACTGTATAGAGTGTGGCTTCTTTCTAGGAAAGTTTTCAGAACAACCAAAGGGAAAATAAATGGGCAGAGGTATAAGAAGAGTTCTACAAAAAGGCACATGAAAGCTCATACTACAAGTATTTTCTCTGAATACTTTTACTATATTCCTAACTGGACAATAGAGGCTCAAAGTCAAGTGTTCTCATTACGCAAAAATGCTAGCTACACGTAAATAAAAGTGACTTATGTCAAAAGTACCTTATCTTGCTTCACTCAGATCCACAGTACTTCAGACAACAAATTAAACATTAGAGAGGCACACAGCAGTAAAGTTTAGAATCACTGACATTGTGACTTTCCACAGTAACAAGCAGCTTCATCACCTTCACCAGCTTCTCATGGTCAGTGTACATGCACCAGTAATACACTATAGCAGCATAATCACTGCTTTTTCACGTGTTTCACAGCAATTGCAAAATAAAGTGGTGCTTCACACAGTAAACATGCACTTGGGAGGAAGAAGCATACCTAGGTCTCAGTTTAGATCCAGACAATATTATCCCACTGTAGGTTGGGGACGGGGTGCACACAAAACAGTAAACAAAGTGTTACAGTCAAAAAACTCAGATTTGTCATTGTCACATCTTCCAAAAAGCAGATCTCTTTAGCACAGGCTGATGGTTAATTATCTACGACAGTCAAAATAAAGTCATATTTAATGCATCAATGGATAAACTGGCTGGGTTAGCAGCAAGAAGAACAAGAGAAAATCCATATTACTTTCCAATATCAATTCTGAAGTTCTACTCCAGTTAACGTGTACAACTCTTATCATAACAGTTGTCACCTGAAGTCACTGGCACTTTATTTATACACATGCTTAACTGCCTTGCTAGACTTACATCCAATGTGTTAAATAGTACGCTTAAAAAAACCCATGCCAAATCTTATCAGAAACGGCAATATATTTCTTAATCCAAAAGCCTCTGGATACCCATATCAACACAGTTCAAAAAAATTACCTGGGTCATTATGTGAGTGAGGCACGACAAAAACTTGAAGCAGTTCCCTGTCCCATTCATTTTCATTGTATGTGATATCAAATCCTTGTTTCCACACGCCACCATCTGGATTATCGAAAGGAAGAATGTCATAGACATCCAACATCTAAAAAACAATAAAAGTAATGCAGAACATGAAATCACAGAAACAGTTCTGCTGTTAAAAAAGAATGCTGCTTTCATCAAAAATGGATCAGATTGTTCATTACACAGGGACACACGAAATGTCTAACAAATAGAAAACTGACAAATGAGAGCAAGTTTCAAGTCACACGAGGATGTCCAAGGCACAGCTGGCAGGAAGAGAAGCATTTGGCAGGCCCTGTTCTGAACCAACTGAAATTGATGAGATAAAACAGTAGGCACAAGAGCCTTGAGTCACAAAAACTATGACAGCTTACAACGGCATTGGGACAGGAAGGGAGGGAAAGGATTACACAGCATAGCACAAAATCCTAGTAGGGAAGTGCAGATGACCAGGACAGACTAAGCAAGCAGCAGAGTGTGCCAACACACGAGTTTGGCTTTTGCCCATCTCACTCAAAAGGGAACTGAAAGAAGCCTATCACAGAAAAATGTTCAGAACTACAGTCCATTGTGGTAACAAAGCTCCCTATATATTTACTGTTGCCCAGTACACTAGTTACACAAGAGAGGATATATTTCGCTTGTCAATGCAAATAAGATTACAGGTAAATAAAGCAACTCCAGAGTTACTTTAACAAGTTCCTATGAAATTCAGGTAACACCAGATAGCTTCAAAAACAATCTTCTAACATTAGTTTGGACCAAAGTTAACAAATCTAACATTTTTTGTTGATGTTGGCTTTGGTTTAGGTTTTTTTTTTTGGAGGGGGGAGGTGTTTTTGTTTTGTTTCTTTGTGTTTTCATGTTCTGATTTGCTTTTAGGAAAAAAAGCAAGCTTTAGGAACATAAACTACCATGTGGACAAGCCTTTTACTGGCACTACAGTTTAAAAAAACTTAAACTAAACTTTACTTTAGTTCTAACTTCACATTACAATATAACTGTACACATGACAACCTTGTTCCACAAAAAACAGCCTAGAGGAGTAATTTAGTACATGACCACCACAAGAGTTAAGACTTCCTAGTGGTAAGCTAGTTTGTGTTCTGCTAGGTAACTTTAAAAAAACACAGGTAGCCGAAGCAAACATCTTACTAAAGAATTTCAGGCTTTGTGATGGGTTGACCGTGGCTGGCTGCCAAATCCCCACCCAACTGCTCTCTCATTCACCCCGCTCCACAGAACAAAGAGAGAAATAAGTTTTAAAACTCATGGGTCAAAATAGACAGGGAGATCACTTACCAATTACC
>NW_008593124.1:0-12539 GCF_000691845.1 Merops nubicus | reverse complement strand
CAGACTGCCATGACTTTTGGAATATCAGTCTGTCCCTTTTTAAAAATGCCTGCTGTGCACATACGGGTGCAGGATAGAAGACTAGATCATTTCTTTCCATGGAATTTTTGGCCTGGTAAGACTACCAGTGAGAGAAGGAAAGAAGTTTTTTCTTCGTGCTTATCTGGTACAGTTAGAAATGTGGAGTCAGAATTCTGCTCCATTCTAATTATTAGCAGGAGTCCTTTCTAAGGCTTGGGGCTGTGTTTGAGCTGGGCTTCTGAAATGTTCATAGCTCCATGTTGTGGTTTAGACCCCCCGCTTCTGCACCTGGTTGGCATTATGTATGTAAGCATAAGGTGTCATGTTTGTGAGGAAAGTACCTCTAAGATGCTTCTACTTCATAGAGTCATGGAATCATAGAATGTCTGGGCTGGAAGGGACCTCCAAAGGTCATCTAGTCCAACCACCCTGCCATATCTCCAGCTAGATCAAGCTACTCAGAGCCTCATCTAGCCATTCCCCACCCTCCCCCTCTGAATGAGAAGGAGAAGAGAGTGAAAAATGAAAACCCCATTGATTGAAATATGGAGAATTTAATACAACAATGCAAAAGGAGAAGTAAACAGCACTAATAACAATAACAGCAGTGAAACAATATATAAAGCAAATGATATAAACCGCAAAGACCGGGCGAGTTCCAGACCGATGGCACTTCCCCAGACAGAGCACTCCTGGCCTTGCCCAGCCCCCGTCCTTATGTGGCGGGTGTGATGTTGGTATGGCATTGAGTACCCCATTGGCTGGTCAGTCTATCCTGGCTGCATCCCCCTCCCAACTTCTTTTGAAAATTAACCCCATCCTAGCCAAACTAGGACACTTTGAATTTGTAGTATGATAGACTGAATCTTTATGCATCAAGTACAGTAGAAAGATGGAGATAAAGTAGTTAAGTTTTCTTTCATAAAACAAGGAAACAAGACTCTCTGTTCTGATATAAACTGTTACTTACATATACCCAGAACAGTGAAGCACAATGAGAGCAAGTAGCAATGCAAGCTCCATATGCCCAAATTACAATGGAAAAATGCCTAGAAAAAAGTCATTGGCTTGATCGTTAGAACTGCCCTTGGCAGCAGTCTTTATCTTTCAGCAAGGCTTTTAAGTGTAATGCAACATTGTACTTGGTAGCTGTTGCACTGCCAGTACTTTTATGGGTATTTTTGCATTAGACTGGGGGTTGATGTGCTGTACTTCTTTGCATTATATGGTAACTCCTTAGTGGAAAAATTCTCCAGATAGCTTGGTTTGTTTGTTTTATGTATCAAAAATTTTCTGCTATTTTACTCATTAATTTAATGATGAATATACATGGTTAGTTATGGAACACAGGACTGTCATGATCACAGCAAATGATTATTTATCTCAATTTTTTCTAAAGTTACATAAATAATAGTAGTACAGATTTTCTGTTTATCAAATATATAATTAAGTCTTTACAGATAATTGTATGCACATATTCATAATATATTCAAACAAGACTACAGTTAATGAATGTTCACACCACAATCGTTTTATTTGCTTTACACTTAAAATGAATGTATTTGTAATTGCTTATTCTTCAGCCAGATTTCCTGCCTCTATAATCATTCTGCTATGCAACCTTCAGAATGAAGCTCCACAGATGTACTAAGAAATCTGGCAGTTTAGTATTATTTACTTCAAAGGAGTAAAAAGACTATATGCATCCTTACGGCATGTTGCTACCAGCTATGTTACATTTGACATTTTTATGTTGAACTTGTAATTCAGTTAAAATATAGTATTAAAGTACGACTGGATAATAAGAAGAAATAACAGAGAATTCCAATAAAATCTTAAAATTTCTGTTTCCAAGAAACCCTAGAATATCAGTACTTCAAGAAAGTAAGAAAGAAAATACAGCTTTGTCCATATGTTAAATTTCGATACATTTATCATGTAGTCGTTTATGACAGGGGCAGATGGGTTTGAAGTTGTCTATGAGACTCTTAATGTCTTACATATTCTGGTCTGCAAATGTAAGCAATTGCATGTTTGATCTAACTTACTTCTGACACTGATCAAGACAAGTCTCATAAGGTTTGTCATGCTTTCTCTTTCTTTGAAAAATAATCTTAGGAGACAAAATAAAAGTAATGTTAAGTATCAGAGCAATTCCAAGCTGGTAGAAAGTCATGGCTGTGTCACAATCATAGAATCATAGAACCACTATGGTTGGAAAGGACCTCTGGTATATGGCATATGTGGAACTGTGACTTGCAGAACGGCGTGATATGTTTTGCTGAGCATGAACAATCAATACAGGCAGTAAGGTTCTCGTAGGCCTGAGAAAGTCCATGAAATGACCTTGAATTAGGAGGGAAGTAAAACAACGAGGAGATAAGGGGCTCCGTTGGCGGTTTGCCCAGAAAAGAATGTTAAAAACTGACAACAACTCTATGAGTTATGTAAAGGCTGACAGGGCCCGTGGACAGAGCATGGGCAATAACTATTATCCAATCTGTAGCTCAGCTTAGGTGCGTGAACAGGCTTGTTAACTTATGGGGTTTGGGGGGCTGTCTCTTGTCTACTATAAAAGGCTGTAATACTTTGCAATAAACGGATTTGGTTGCAGACCCCTTGGAGTGTGCGTCTTTTCTCCAGAGCTTCTTACCAACAGGCATACAATGGCATACTTTCTTTTTTTTTCTTTTTTCCTCCTTGATATTTTTATACTGGATTGCAAAAACCAAAATTAAGATGGGCTTTATTGATTTACACTCTGATACCTCCTAAAAAAGACTGAAGAATTGGGTAGTTGTGCAGACTTCAACACAACATTTTAAAAATAGCAATAAACTCAAGTCATACTCAGAGCAGCAGAATACAACAGAAATATCAGTATGATGGTAATGTTCAAAGTTTTGTTGTTTTACCCCCAAAATTTAAAAAGAAAAAAAAATAGATAATTTTGTAAAAAAATATCTAGAAAAACTGTCATCTAGTTCAGTGTACACCTAAATGTTATAGTTGATGCAACAGGGCATGTTGCCATAGTGAATATTAAATACTTCCTTCTGATATAACTTTCCTTCACCTTACTGATAACATAGGTCCAGCCTGACTACTTCTTCCCTTTCACCTGTCATGTAGCCCATGCTACTGGACACATTAAACCCTTCTCCTCCAAGGTGCAATCAATCACAAGATGCACCAGTCTGGCCCAACGGTTTAATCGCAGTAAGTTGCTTCCAGTCACTGATTCCATACAGACATGACCAATGATTATGACACACAGGTATTTCTTCCCTTGAGAAGATGTAATCCTTAAGAGTTACCTTCTCTTCTATACTGCACTTAAGTCAGGGCACTGGAGAAAATGAGAAGTGAGATTAACTATGGGCTGCAGCCATAGCATTAGCAACACTCAGAATAATGAACAATTTTAACCCATTTATTAGTAACAGTGGCTCTACTAAGCAAGAGGTTTTCAGCAGAAAGATTCAAGATTCATTTGTTCACTTGCATAACATTAATTTCAAAATCCTAATTTATTGCATGTAGGAAGTATGCTGGTAAAGTGCATACATATATTCTAATTCATTAGGATTTTGTAATATTGCTACTCATTTTTACTGTCTATCCTGTTGCAATCAATATAGCAAAGTCTACAGCTGGCAAGACTAAAACAGTACAAAGATATGAAATTTTCAGAGTAATAGGTTCATTTCTTTCTTGTCCCAGTAGAATGCCAGTACATGTGACTGACTGAATCCAGTCAGCCTTTCAAAGCAACCATCTGATTTTCGTTGTCCCCACTTTCCTCTTCTTTAAGTTAGTTTTGTTGTGATTGCCACAATAAAATAGACTAGTTACAATATATAAGGTAAAACGATGATGTTATCCAGTCCTTTCTCTGTACAAATGCATTAGCAAGGGGCTTGATCTTTGTTTTATGTCAAGGTTCCTCTTAAATGGACCTTTCAGTGAAAGAGGCCTTCAAATGACTTTGAGACACTTTCACTCTGTTACAGTTAAGCAAAGTATTGTCATAATGAAGGAGAACTAAGGTCAAACTTCTTTTCCTCATAACTATTTGCCTAGTGCAGATCTCCAAAGTGATCTAGGAATGGCACCTGTGGGTTAGTGAAAACACATTTTAAGCAGGGAGAATTAAATAAATGGCTGAGGAATACTCAAATTGTATAAATTCCAGAGTTTCACTGACTTTTGATCCTGAAAGTACAAAGATGTCTCTGTTCATGCTGTTTACAGCTAAGTAAAAGGAAAACCAGACATTTTCTAAAGAAAACATATATGCTTAATAAGTCCTGATTATTCTTGCAGGAATAGCAGGAAAAGAACCCAAATGCATACCAGTAAAATAAGCATTTTTAAAAAAATGATGCTTTTCATTTTAGCAACTGAAAATTTGCAAGTGTTTTTGTTGCCATCCATTTTTGTTTCTAGCTTTTTTTGTCTTGTTGGATTCTCATGGAAATTCTTTTCCTCATATTCTCCAATATGAATATCTCAGATACAAGAATAGTCCTATGGAGGACATTTTGAAGTGCAACTGTCTTGTTTCTGTATTCTTTTGTTTTCATCTTGATGATAAGTTCACCTCCTGTATATAAGGCTCCACAACTTTATTTAGTTCCTTCGTTAACAGTGACAGCATCTTCACATAACTGTTCCAAAACAGTTTGTGATGAAAAACACAACCCCATCTTCTAATGCTGTATTACTACTTTGTTCTTTTTACAATATTCAACCATGTTCAGGAGGTCAAGCCTCAGTGTGTATAATGGATGAAGGCTTCCTAATTATCGATACATCATTGTCTTTATTTCCCTCTCTGACTTCTTAATTTTCATCCTCTAGTTCTTGCAGTGTCTATTCATTTAATTAACCAAAAAAAAAAAAAAAAAACAGCCAAACAAATAAGTTGGTTGCTGTTGAAACAAAAGCTATTAGTCTTTCTGCTGTTACCATTTGAAACAGTCTTTTTATCTGAAGTAGTTCATCATAACATGTCATAAGGTAATCAGATATTTAATATTTTATGTCTGTTACTGATTCATTGAATTTCATAGCTGAAAAGTTATGGGAAGAGTTGACCCTATACAGAAGCTCTTGGGAATCTGCAGGTACTTTGTTATTTGAGGTCTGAGATAATTTTGTATCAGTCAGTAAAACAGTAACTTAGCTGTTCACCCTCACTCAAACTATTAATTAGAACATGATAGGCAAATAGAAGGAAGCTGATTAAAGAGAAACATCAAAGACACTCCAGGGTATGGAAAGAATGCTATAAAGTTTAAAAGTTAACACTGTATCAGCTCTCATTCAGAGGCAGATTTGTGCGGAGTTTACACAGTCCCTGAAATTGTGTTGTGTAAGAATTATAAAACAAGTGAATTAACTATTTGCAGATGCAAAAAGGAAGAAGAAACTTGAAGAATAAAAAGGTATGACACAAGAGAGGTTGTAGCTAGAACATTGGTAATGGGAGCAAGGCAGGGAGAGAGAGATGATTCAAACAAAGCATGACTCTTGACAATGAGCAGAACAAATACATGTGTCAGGCAAAGACAGAAGAGAGAGTTCAAGATTAAGAAAAATCAGATAGCTGCAGAACTAAACAAAAGAAATGGAGTATGTATCATCAGGTCTAAACCTAGAATTTATCAAGAAAGCTTGTAACAGGTAATAGAATGCATGGATCCAGATAAATGGATATATTCATGGCTATTCAAATCTTCGAGTTGAAACTTGAATAATTAGGCACTGAGGATCTCATTTATTCTTTGTCTGAATTACAATGTTCTCTTTTATCTAGTAAAAGTAATAGGTATTTGTGAATAGTTACAAGGATGGAAATGTGTTTGAATTTTCAATTATATTAATAAAAGTGTTTCTCTAAGTATTTACTAATCTTGTAATTCCTGAAACATATCTTTCTTCCAACTCTATATTTTCCTGCGTTCACTTGCAGGCATTATTTCCATTTAACACCTTCTGGAGAAATAAGCTACTGACTGAGAGAAGAAATTCAAGCTAAGAAATGGTAACATACTTTCATAATTTTTATTTGCACAATATTTGCACAAAGACTTCAGAAGGCAATAATATTCTGAAGGAAAACCAAACCACATTTTTCTATACTGTATCTTTTAAAACTTGTATAGTATACCATATCTAAGGTTCATAATCGGCTGCAAACTGATGAACATTTTTAAATTTCTGTTTCTGATGTACAGAAAAATTGTGCAGATATTTCTCCAATGACATACCTCTAGCATCTGTTGTTAGCACTTTGTAAGCACCAGCTGGACCACAGAACAGCCCCAAATCCTAATATTACTTAGTTATAAAATCAGACAACCTTTCCTTCCTTTTCCACATAAGAAAAAAATATCTGTACTTTCTCATCCTTCAAAGAAAGAAACCTCTCTTTAAAGGGAAAACTACTGATATTTTATACTTGTTATTCATTGGGAAGTTACATAAAAGTGAAACACAAGTCTGGTTTCACTCTGTTGGTCTGTCTTATGCATTAAGACAGAATCATAGCACTGTGCATGCAGACAAATCCCTCTCTACACATCTACAATGAAAATATTTTTCTCCCAACTCCATAGCTGTAACTCATAAGCAATTATTTTAAGGAAAATGGAATTCTCATGAGAAACTGGAAAATGGAACACATAACTGAAAATTTTAAGCTTTTTAGATCAACAAATAATTTGTCCTAATTCATCAGCTCATCTAACAAATTAATGAACTTTCTTAGGCACATGTAGAAAAACCCATGTATTTTCGTCTTGGAATTGCATATATACATCACCTGCTGTATGACTTCCTAAGGCCAGGAATCTCAGAAAACACTCTATCCCTGTCCAAAATGATAATGTCATTCAAATCTTGATTTTGAGAATCAATTTATTTTGAAAATTGTATGTGTACAAAAATAGCTGTATGACTGCATGCCTAAGCTGTGATTGGACAAGAACCGTTCACACAAAATGCATAAAAGCTTAGATGTTCATTTAGTAGAACACTAGGAGAGGTACTAGAAAAGTTAAATTACTGAACTGAACTGTAAAGGATTGTCTTCAGATAATAGTAACTGTGTGCTGCCCTTAAATCTCAGTCAAATTCCATAGAGAATTTAATGCATTTATTATTAGTTTTACTGTATTGTACTAAAAGCAGAACTTGGCAAACTGTCATCACATCGTTCACAGTAACATAAGCTGTCATGGTTTATCCTTTAAGCAGCCTGGGAATCACATTATTTTCACTGCAGAAGTGCCTATGCCAAATACTGAACTACTGAAGCTCTCCTTTCAAGGTGCATACACAGTACAAATGTATATATGAAGAGTTAGTAGACTAAACAGAAGTCTCAGCAGCGATGCCCTGGCATAATAAAAGCATACTTCAAGTCTTTGTTCTATAATAAGGAAGGTGGTTTGCATAGTGAACATGATTTCAGGAAGCATCTAAAATCCACACTTAACATCTCAAAGGTGAAGTCATGATTTTCTCTAAGGTTCATTTGAAAGAAGTGCAATTTGTTGCAGTACAAACAAAAATTTGTTTCTTTCATTGTCTTCATTTTTATTTTCCTTTTACCGATATCAATTTCTTGAGCTGTTTCAATTCCCTGGGCTTGCAGGTTTTATCAGCATTTTGAATGAATAGTAAACTAGAATACAAGCACCTCATTGGTGTGGAATCATTTTTATTTTATATGGAGTGAGCATGACTCTCATTCATTTCTGAACATTAAAAAATGCACCATAAACCAGTTACAATCTTCAGATTCATTAACTGTTCTTACAAGATATTCCATATGCCCTCAAGACAATTGGTTCTGTAAATTAACATTGCCTTTATCTCAAACATTCCCACTAAACCAATTTGAGATCCTGTTTTCAGTTGATTTTGCTGTTTTCTTAGTTCTTCACTGACATAACAGTTAAGTTAGAATAAACATGGGTCTTGGACTGCACAAATAACTATTTGTAGCTTGACATAATGAATATGCAAGAATTGATTGTCGCAATCCTTGTTTACCCAGGGTCACAAAGAAGGCATTTTGTCCTCATGATTAGAATGAGAAGTCAGTATGAAATAAATCTGACAACTCTAAATCCATTGTTATTTAGGTGGCCTCTAACAGAAATTTATAGTAGCATGTGTAATGGGCTTGAGGCAGTCTCATTTTAGTACATTAAGTAACCTCTTACAACATTCTAGTCCAGTCCTCTGTTTTATTGCTCTTTTAATCTCATATAAGTTATTGCATTTGTGTCAGTCATTGAAAGGTAGCAACATATTGTCTGTATTGTCAGCTACTATGAAGATTTGTAAGCACTTTAAATATCCTACCCTGGATCATGAAAGCTATGAAAAGACTAATAGGAAAGCAATAGTGTAAAGACATCATGAAATGGATATATTGATTATAAAATGTAATTTACAATATAAAAAAAAAATAAATTACAGGAAAGAAATAACACTGGGAAACTATTACATTAAGAAACACAGCTTGAATTTTAAACCTATTGCTAATCAAACCTACAAATAGCATTTGATCCCCAAATCCTGGGATAGTACAGCACCGCTAGGAACAGGTGTGCTGTTTCCCACTTGCTACAGCTATTTAAAATTACAACGGCCAGAGTTTTTTTGCATTTTATTTCTTGAAGTACTATGTCTAAAAGCATATAGGATGAGCATGTATGCAGATGGTGTTGCTGTGGTCATAATATTGTTCAGTGCGATTTTAGAAAGATCAGCATTAGAAACAGCAGAAAAAGAAGGTGATTTTTGCTAAAAACAAGGCTTTAGGACACAAGAACTACAATGAGGACAGACATGGATCCTAAATACTTTCAATACTGCCATTCTCAAAAATGTTATTAAGACATGCTAAATACTACAGTTCAAAATAAAAAGTGATAATATCTTTTTAAAAGAGTGAAACACTAGCTCTGTTAAAGTTGGTGGTAAACTGCTGAAAGACCATACTTAGAGATTTCTGGAATACTTAAGTTTCCATGCACAAAAAAACTGAGATGTAGAGAATTATTTAATTTTATTTTAGTTTTTATTCTGCTGCATGCTGCTGAGGAAGATGAAATCTTGGCTAGCATTGGAAGCAATTAGATTAGTGACATACAAACGCAGAATCAGGTGACATCAAAACAAATTCAGTGCAGTTAGTTTGATAGTATTTAACTCCAGCTTCAGCAAACTGGTTTGAAGATGAGGTAAGAAAATGTGGACTAAGTATGTAATTAACTGAAGTTGGTAAAGAGATTTGATTCAGAGCTGAACCTGGTTGAAAGATAAAATCTCATTAATTGTCTTAATTTGAATGAACTGGAAGCTACAGTTGTCAAGGAAATAGTAATTGACACATCCAAAGTTTTGGTAAAGAAAAAAAAAGCTTAACAATGATTATGAGGGTTGGAAAATATGAAGACAGTAAAGATTACTTGAATAAAGTAATTAACTGACTAAATGTTTCAGTGACAAAGAGCATGGTGAAGCGGACATACTGGAAGCCTATGAAGGTGTGGTCAAAATATAAAGCAGTCATAAATACATTTATACAAATCAGAGAAAGGTAGAGGTTGGAAGGGATCTCTGGAGATCATCTAGTCCATTTAACAACTTCCTTGCTAAAGCAGATTCACTTAGAGCAGCTTGCACAGGACCACAACCTATGGCTGACCAAGCAGACGTGCATCTTTTTTCCATGAGATATGTCACCGCTAGAAATAAGGATTCCCATAACTTACTCGGGAATCATTCTGGAACTAGATTGCTTTGTTTTGTCTTAAACAGAATTATAGCATTAACAGTATCAAAGAATGTATTGATGTATGATGGTGAGGCTTGTATACCAGTAAACAGCTTTTTGTCTCCAGAATAGATTGCAGCTTTCTGGTTGCAGTTAAATTACTGCTGGTACGCTTCAGTAAGCTCTGTCAAAACCAGTGCTTCGTGTCCTCTTAGGCACACAAAATCAAAACTGTGGATCAAGAACGTGACACTCATGCCTCTGTATGTTTCCTTCCAAGTAATCAGTAATGGTGATGTATTTTAGTACTAGATTTTATTTTCTGTTATCAGAATGTCAATTATATTGTCTGGAAATAAGTGTGAAGAGTATCAGAGTACGTAGCATTTTAACTGCCTGCTTGGACAGGCCTGACTTCTTACATAAATATCTTCAAAGTAGATCTTTAGAAAAGAAAGCAACAGAAAAAGTTTCAACCCCTTTAAACTTGTCAAGCAACTTTAATCTTAAAGATAATCCATTTGGAACAGTTATGATTTACTGAACCTTTTTTTCTTTCAAATTGGTAAATATTTGGCTATTTGCTAATTTTGTCTAAGGATGCATCTCATGCTCATAAACATTACAAATTTTTGCATATTTATGAGGCAAAATATGATCTTAATAATTCAAATTAGCCCCCCCCCCCCAAATAAATTTTTAATAATTCTAAACATGGAGCGTTGTCACTGATAGAAGCTGACAGTATCTGTGAAAACATGCTATTAACTTCAGAAAGTGCAGTTAGTTAGAAGAGACTTAGCTGAAAAGTAAAACCTCTGAAAAGAATTAGATGTGTTCTAACTCAAACCAGGACAAGCAGATTAGCCTTTGTTTTTTGGGTCTGGTGATATCAAAATAAATTTGTTCAACATGCCATCTTTCCCTGCCATTTCCCATTGCTTTCTTCCTCTCCAGTTTTTTGTTTGTTTGTTTGTTTGTTTCTTCAGAAAATTCTGTTCAAAATAGGCAAAACATTCAAGATTTGTCTCATCAACTGTAACTATTATACAACAATCGATAACCTATGTTATCCATGTATATCCATATATATGGCGGTGCGTGTGGATGTATGTGTGTAGTCAACACATTGTTAAATGAAGATCAATTAAAGTCCAAGAAACATCAAAAATTCATTTTATTATACAAAGTATAGTACTAACATATTGCTAACATCCAAACATATCTTCAAAAATTTAAGGTTGATATGTTATTAAAATATAGTAATAATATTTAATAGCATTGAATATTGAAAATAGTCATTACATTCCATTAATTTCCTTTATTTTCCTCTATGTGTCTGTAAGAATCTTTAAAATGAATTTATTTCTCCTCAGGTCCAAAAGTCAGTGAGCAGACCTTTCTAGATACGTGTGATTTCCTCTGTATTTTCATATTAAACTGGTTTATCTTTCTGATGATTTTTGTAGGGGTCTTTCCAAGTTACTAAAAAACAGTGAGCATTGCTATACAACTTCAGGGGAAAATGTAACTTTTATATACATTTCATGAAATTATGAAATAACACTTGCTTCTCACATAAAACTTATTCAATGGTGTCAAAACTCAAAATTTTAACAAGGAATACAGTATACCTGTTGAAAGCATTATTAATTTTAGAAATCTTATATATTCCATGAGATTTTAAGAGAATATAAAATCCTCATATTAAAAAGGTTTGGCGGAATTGGAAACTCAATTATTTGTTTTTTTTTTCTTTTTATCAAATCATTAGGTAGTATCATTGTTTCTGAAAGCCTAGAAAAGCAGAAAAATAAATTGAAAGGAAGTTATATTGAAAGAAGACAAACTCATTGTTTAGCTATCTAATTTTCTGAAGCAGTACTGTTTTGATGAAACTGGTGCTCACTCTTTTGCTTTTGGGGAAATACATCAAAATATCCACCAAACTGCAGTTACTATTTTTCTGTAATAGTTAAATAAGAAATTACTTACATAAAATTGTGGCAAAAATAAGGAAAAAAAAAAATCTTTTTTTCTCTGTACTCGGTGTCATTAAACCAAACATGTTTCTGAATGTTAGCTCTGATCTGATTCCTATGAGCTGGAAAATGGTATCAGAGATTGAATGGAAAACCTTTGAAAATATTTTAAGCTGTATTCTATAAAAAATCTCTTATAGTTTATCAACCTGTATCCTAAGGCATCTGTTCAAGAAAATTTTTACACAGCTGCATTGTAAAACCAGAGCTTTGCATCAGCCAGAAGTGTTATTAACCAATGAGGGAAGAGGGACTGAAATGTGTTTTTTAAATCATTTTATGCTTTTGTTTCTGTTTTTCTTCCTGGTCTATTCCCTGTTCTGTAGAGAATAATATTCCTTCCCTTTCATTAAGGAAAACCCCCAAAATATTAGGAGTTTCTTTCTTAGCAGTTGTGGGTTTGGTTTTTGGTGTTTTGTTTGTTTGTTTGTTTGTTTGTTTGTTTTTCCCCAGGGTTACATGGTGTCTCATGCATTACCAGTGTCTTTATTACATTGAGAATGTTTTATATTGTAGCTATAGTTAATAGTACTGAAATACTTAAGGCTGTGTCACAAATTCCATTATATGTTCCCTATTTTCATGGTTTTATGATCCAACTGTACAATTCTAGTCTCTGTTTAAACTTGGAAGACAAATTTTCATCCTTGAACATTGCGGGGTTTTGTGTGGTGTTT
>NW_008593123.1:21181-21784 GCF_000691845.1 Merops nubicus | reverse complement strand
CACACTTGGCCTCTAGACCCTTCACCTCTCTCTCCCATTTTGCTTTATCCCAAACCCTCTGAGCACAAACCCCTGCACCCCCCAGCCCAGGGCGAGCACCCTGAGCCCCCCGCTCCCGCTGCAGAGCCCGGACACAACTCATCACACAGGAGCCCCTCTCTCCCCATGCTGGTCCCTCAGAGCCCTCGTCCCCAGCCCGTGGTGGCCCAGGCCGGGCTGGGCTGGGCTGGAGGAAGCACACCCCTCACCCTCAGCAGATTGATGGCCAGGCTGGGCCCTGCTGGCTCAGGGGGTGACGTGACGGCGCTGCCGCGCGGGTGCAAGTTCACTGCAAGGTGAATCTGGGCTGAGATAATCTGAAAGTTCATGGGGAGGTGAAGGCAGCAGCAGCTTCTCAGACCCGCTGGGGTGAGCGAGAGGTCAGGGGGGTGGGTTTTTTATGCCTTTTGGGGTTTTTTTTTCTCCTTTTTTTCAATTTTTTTTTAATGTGTAAACAAAAACGCGACTTCGCCGAGGACTCGGCATCAGCTGAGCAGCAGGGGAAGTGCTGGTGGGGTGGTGACCCCCTGGGGGGGCTGGGGGGGCTCAGGGAAGGGGGTGGTG
>NW_008593123.1:20827-21139 GCF_000691845.1 Merops nubicus | reverse complement strand
GGCTTTGGGAAGGAGTGAGACGAGGTGCTGGGCTCAGAAGGGCTTTTGTGGCTTGTCTCTGCTGCCCGCGGGACTCCCTGGATGGGGGGAGCACCACCCTGTGCCCCTCACGGGGGGTCTAGGCAGTACCCTGGCTGCTGGAGGCACCAAGCAGGGCTGGGTTTATCTAAGAAGGTGGGTTTGTTGTCTTCTGGGCAGAGCCTGGTTGTTCTGCAGGTACTTAAAGCATGGAATCATGGAATGGTTTGGGTGGGAAGGGGCCATTTGAGGTCACCCAGTCCAACCACCTGCAGGGAGCAGGGACATCACCAA
>NW_008593123.1:13794-20479 GCF_000691845.1 Merops nubicus | reverse complement strand
TCTGGCCCCGCTCCAGCAGCTCCCTGGCTCTGCTGTGCTGAGGACTCCAGAGCTGCCCCAGCACTGCTGCTGCTCTGTCAGCAGATGGGGACCATTAACCCCTCCTGCCCCAAAAGCTTTCTGGCCACAAGTACCTTTTGTGGCAATTCAGTGGGAACATTTCCCCCTAGAAAGGTGCCATTTAGAAGCTGGGTTTTTACCTCTCTTGATCGTTTGTCTATGAACTTATTTGGACAACTGCTCCTTTTCTCTCCTCTTGATCTATTTTCCTGTGTTTAGGAGACTTTGTGCTTTTTTTAACTCTTCTCCTCCCTTTCTGAAGCATCCTGACCTGCCACTGAGCTATTGGGCTTTTCCCAGGTTATTTCTTAATATTTTCTCCATAGCTGCTGCTTTTCAGGTGTGGCTCAGGGAGGGTGAGTGGGATGAAACCCAGACAACAGCAGCAGAGAGTCATTCTGCATACAGGGGGTACCTGCACGCGTGGTGCCATCATCTTATCACCTTCTCCTCCCCACAACCCCTTCAAAAACACTCCTGAGAAGAACTCTCCCCAAGCTGAGCACCTCCCAAGCGCCGCATCCCAAATTCAGCCCCCGTGAGCTCGGGTCCTGCCCCCCAGCACTCCAACCAGGCTCCATCCTTACCCAGGCAGAGCTCTGGGTGCACCTCCCAGCCCCGTCCACCCAAGATCTGAGCCGGGGGGGGGGATGCTTCTGAAGGAGATATCTTTGCTGGGGGAATGAATCCCCCTTTTGTGAGGGTTAAACGGAGACGCAAAGTGTCATTCAATAGCGGTCCCCGGAGAACGGTCTTCCAAGGCTCTTTCATTTCTTTTTGGCCGCTGCCCAGTATTGTCTCTTTGTCTTAGGAGGATCGTGGGGTCTGGAGGGTAGAAGTACGGTCGTCTTTGGGCAGAAAGCACCGTGCAGGCTGGGGAACCTGCGTGGAGAATGTGACGAGTCTGAAGCGTCGTTTTTTTGGCGAGCGCAAGTTGGCTCCGAAATCCAGCGGGGCAGAGTTTCCTTTTGTTCCTCTGGCCATTCATAAAATCCCCTGTCTGGGCAGCTAGCACCAGAACTGGCTGATCTCTCTGGTATCTCCCCCCGAGACCCTGAAATCCCAGGGGGTTCCTACCAAATCGTTTTCACGCCTGGTTTTTCCAAGCGGCGGCCGCGCGGCGGGCAGGGGAGAGTTGGGATCTCCCTAGAATTCAGCTCAGCCTTCCCAGCGGGCAAACCTCCAGGGAGGGACTGAAGCCAACGATCCGGAGGCACTGAAGTCAACAGGAGCGTGGAGGAGGCTGGTGGGGACTTTCCAGCTGTCTCCAAGGCTGTCGCCAGCGAGGCGACGTGTGCCCATCTTCGGCGGCCCCGCCCCGCGCTCTTGGGCTGCTTCCCATCCCTTCTCTCCAAGCCCGACCACCTTGGGTGGCTCCTGGGTGGGGTTTGGTGCCTTCAGGCTGGGAGGAGAAGGTGGATTCCTCCAAGTCAGGCTTCACCCAAAGGGAGTTTTATCGTCCCAAGGGAGGGAGAGAGCTGCAATGAGAAATTGAGCTTTTTTTTGGGGTGAAATTGAGGATTTTCAGAAGACCTTTGGAATAAATCTCTTCTGAAAGGGTAGGAAAGTCAACCCGTGGAATTGCAGCGTTACTTCAAAGCAGGTGGGAAGCCACAAAGGTTCTCCTTGTAAGAAATGAGCTTTTGCAGATGGAAATAGACCTTTCTGCACACCCTTTGCAGGCGAAAAGCTTTCTGGAGACCTTCCCTTGGAAAGCTGATGTAAGAAACACAAAACCTATAAACAGGCCATAGGATGAATCTGAAAATAATCCAGGCTGGACAGATGAGGGCTGTGTTGGTCTCAGACCTTTCTCTGTTACGTGCTGTCCCATCTGCTATAAATCTTTCCAGATTCTCCTCGTGGTTTTTTTTTCCAAGAACTGTTTCATTTTTGTAGACCTGAGTAAACAGGAGAGGGGGAAAAAAGCAGAAGGGAAGATGAAATTACTGCCTTAACTTGCAAAATCAATCTGGTGAAGATGTGAGAGGAGGGATTTGGAATGGGTTCTCCTCAGGAGAACCAGCGTGAATGTTCAGGAGGAAGGACAGCCCCGAGTGAGGCGTCTGCCCAGGGGACCTGGAGAGGTCAGTTGGTTGTAGGGTTGTTGAGCCTTAGAGAGGTCCAAGCAGGCTGGATGCTGCTCTGTGATCTGCAGGAGCTTCTGGAAGTCCACCTCTCTCTTGCAGGCAGGTCTGGGAAGCACCTAAAAGAAGATTGACCTTCCCTGTGCTCCATGGGTGTTGATCCCTTGGCTTGTGCGTCGCGTTGGTTCGTTCAACATCAGGGTCCTGCAGGTTGTTGACCCTCTGACTCAAAGTACACTCAAGAGGTAGAGAAAAATCTTCATTCCCAGTGAGTTTGGTGACAAATCTGCTCCTGCTTTCACTCGGGCCACAGTTTTACCCTCCGTGTCTTCACAAGCAAAGGAACAAAACATCATGTTCCAATTCTTGGTGCTTTTTCTTCTTAGCCATGCCATTGTCCAAACCCACGTCTCCCCACGGGTTGGAGTCTTTCTTTCTCTTTCAGTATTCCTTTCCCACGAGGGGTAATTGAAACCTCCCCAAAATAAATTATTTTGAATGGACTTGTCTGTGGCTGCTGCTGTTGGAATCTCTTCAGGCTTTTGTGCTCCTGCTGGCTGCTGGTGGAGGGGCTGCCCAGCCACTGATGGGGATGGCTTGTGGGCAAGCTTAGGCATGGGCCAACTGGGAGCTGGCACTGGGTTGGATTCAGGAGGGGTTTTTAGGGCTTTTTTTTGGAGGTACCCATCAAGACCAGGTCTTACTTGGGGGTTTTCTGGTCCTGCTGGAAGCATCTCGTCCCTTTGTTGAGGTGGGATGATGTAGAAGCCAAGTGAGCCTCTTGTTGTCACCTTTATCAAAGGAGCTGTGGTGTGACATTGGCAAGGTGAGTCTTGGAAGAGAAGATCTTGGTAGGTTTGTGAGCTAATGGTGGGATCTCTTGCAAACTGGAGCACGGATGGTTTGTAGAAGGTGGCAGGTCAAAGGCTTTTCATTCTGCCTCCTGCCTGCAACAAAGAGTGGGGAAGAGGAGCACCAGACGTAGAGCTCATAAGGATAAGGAGGGATAATAGAGCTTCTCAGAGCTTGGATTTGGAAACATTCCTTCCTTCTGCCCTCAAAACCCAAAAGCAGTTGCTGATGAACATTGACCCTCAGCAGGTTTCAGGGCCAGAGTGCTGCCTGCAGTTGGGAAACCACCCAACCTGCCTTAGCACTTCCCTGTGCCCTGGCGTCCAGGGGACACGAAGCTCATCCTGAAGGCCTGACCATGGTGGAGCTGTGCCTTCTGTTCATCTGAACCTCCCTCAAACACCCCCTGTGAGGAAGACCTCGCTGTTGGCACCACCCAGACCCAGGCCAGGCTCCTCCAGACGCCTGCCTGTCTCCTGCTTTATGCCACAGCAAGTTACCTCCAGTTCCCACAGCTTGGTTGGAGGTGAGAAATCGGAGATAATTGCATTCCAATTTGTTGGGACAGGTTGGAAGTTCTGCCAGCTCATGGTCTTGAGTCGTCCTTCCCTTTTCATCCTCTGGTGTGAGCCCGTGCGTGTGCTGATGGGGTTTTTTGGGGTTTGTTTTGGGTTATTTAATAGCAGTTGGTGCTTTGCAGATGGTTTGTCAGGCAGTAACACCTTCTAGTCCTGCTCAGGCCAACTCCAGCGTGTGGTCCCTGAGCACCACGGGAAGTCAACAACTCCTAGAAGAAAGGGTTGGTCTCCTACTGTACGTGTGCTTGAAGAGGGAAGGACTAGAAGGGTAATTAAGAGCTCTGGGCACAGGAGAATTCTCTAATTTGGGTTTTATCAGGGGAAGGTTTAGTTCTTCACGGGGTGATTCCCACCAGCCCTCCTCAGGCTGTCCAGTCACTGGTGGATCTGCTGATGCTGAGGTGGTGTTGGCAGAGGAAAGTCCTTTTCAAGCCATCTTGATGAGCTCTTTTGTTTGGGAGTAAATATTGTGGTGGATGAGAGGGGAAGGGATGTTTGTTTCTGGGATGGCAGGATTGAAGGATCATCTCATGGGAAAAGGAGCCTAGAGGAGAAGATCTATCAACCTGTCCAGGTGAAAACCTCCATTGATGGAGACTCTTCCACCCCCCTCAGGAGGTTGCTCCAGTGAACAGTTGTTCTCAATGTGAAAGCTTTCTTCTGTTGAGAGGGAACCTCTCCCAGGGCATTGCTCCTTGTCTTTTCCACGTGGCTCCTTGTGTAGAGAGAGCCTCCATCCTCCTCATAGCCACCCTGTAAGTCCTGGAATAGTGTGGTGAGGTTCCACAGGAGCCTTCACTCCTCCAGGAAGAGATCTAGACCTTGAAATAAAGTGAGAGCCTTCAGGATGGGCTTGTTTAGCCTTTCACCATCCAGTTACTATGTAGCCACGAAGCTCTTGTGCCAGGTTGCCTCTGGTGGTGGCTCTTCTGTGAATACTGATGGTTCATGAGGGATCTCAGCTCCTAAAAGTCAGGGTAAGTAGAAAGCAAAAGGGTTGGGGCATGAGGGAAGACATGGATGTGAGCAGAGAAGTTATGATGACCCTTTTGAACTTCACAGGACCCAAATGCAGATCTGTTAGCCACCAAATCCCTTCAGCAGGGATGGAAAAAACCCCAAAATCTGCTTGCTGGGGAGTGGAAGGGCGTGGCTTCCATCTCTGGCCCTCGTGTCTTGGAGCAGCTCCAGTTGTGAGCAGTTGCTCTTTTGCTTGGAGTTTTGGTTCTTGCACAGGTGGGTGTCAGAGCAGGTCTGGTGTGGTGGTTCTGTCCCAGGAAGCTCCTCCAGGAGACTTGTCCATGAGCCCAGAGCCTTTGGTGCATCTCGAGTGGCCGTTTCCTGCAGGTCAGAGCGTTTGGGTCTCCTTCATGGATGTTCAGAGAGGTGCTGCATCAGTTCAGAAGAGGGAGAAGAGGAAAATAGGAGAGCCAGGTGTTGCTGAAGATGGGGAATTCAGGAATCTTCCTCAGTCTTGCCATAACACTTCACCTTCATCTCTTAGGCTTGAGGAGAGGAGTCCTTCAGGCCAGGAGAATCCCATATCTAGAGTTCTTTCAGCAACATCCTCCTGACTTCTCTGACATAGGACAAAAATTTTTTACCTGGGTTTCTTTTCATGGATCTCCCTTTCCTGTCATCTATCTCCAGTCACCACCCATCCCCTCCCAGGTTTGTGCAGACCCTGGTTGTGATGCTGGTCCAAGCATGCTGGTGCTTTCTTGGACCTTGTCCCCCGGGGGGCTGGCAGAGCTTCTGAACAGTGGTTGGAATCAGTTTGGATTCCCATTATTATTATTTTTGGCTTAGCTGAAAGCATTTTATCCAGGCTCATGTCATCTCGTGTCAGGCAGAACTTACTGTCCTCCTCCTCTGTGCAGCCAGGAGGAGAAGTCATCGTGATGTCCCCATCCCCTCTGCCACCAGCCTGCAATGAAGTGGCCACCATCCTTTCCTTCTTCTTGACGTGAGGGCCATGAAAACATGCTTCTGACCTGAAAAGAAGTCACATTTTTGGAGAGTTTGAGGTGGTGATGTTAGGAGGGGAGGGAAGAGGAAGTGGGTTTGGAGGTGGAACCGAGGGAAACGGGGAGAAAGTTTCTCAGCCCCTGCCAAGGGGAAACTGAGGCAGGGCTGGAGGCTGGTTCCCAGTAGAACTCTTTCTTCCCAGGGTTGCCCTCTCTTAGGTGACCATTTGAGTAGAGAGCTCACCTACAGACTCATGGAACAGTTTGGGTTGGAAGGGACCTTAAAGATCATCCAGCACCAACCCCCCTTGAGCCCTATCTGTGTAGAAACCCAATTCCTTTGGTTTCTCCAGGACCTTTCTCCTGGAGCCATACTCAAAGCACTCCCCATTTCTTTGTTTTTATGAATACAGACATGAACCTCTGCTCTTGCAGCAGAGATGGTCCCCGTGCCCCAGGAAGCTGGAGGTTCAGCCCCACTCTGCAGCTCTCTGAGCTCACTCCACTTCCAGATCATCACTGTAAAAGCTCCTTTTGCTTTTTATTTCCCCTCCTCCTCCTCTTCTTTTCCTTTCCCCCCAGTGTACGTCCTGTCGAGTTTGATTTATAGCCTTGAAAAGGAGACTCTAGGTTGAAGAATTAATGGTATTTGCATATTTGATTTGGAATCTCCCCCAGAGCCCGGGTGGGTTTTGCCTTTCCTTTTTTTTTTTTCTTTAATATATTTTTTTCTTTTCAGCTTTAGCAGCAGAGGTGAAAAGTTTAAACAGTAAAACCAATAAAACCACATTTATGTGACAGATAAATCGCTCCGAGACGGCTCGTCCTGAGCTCTGGGGCTTCCTCTTTGCAGGAGCTCTCTCCTACCCTGCGAGGGCTGGTGGTGACCAAGGTGCTGGCCCCGGCTCTCCTGGACCTGTCTCGCCAACAAGATGGATGGGGGCAAACAGTTGTAAGAGACACAGGCCATCTGTCACTGTCACGAGCCACCAGGGGAGCCAGGATCTCCCAGCGCTTAGGGAAGGTCCAATCCGGGCAGGGAGCAGCTTGAGGGTGGAGCTGGGTTAGGATCACAGGGTTGTTTAGCTTGGGAAAGACCTTCAAGAGTGTCAAGGCCAAATGTTGACCCAGCCCTGCCAGG
>NW_008593123.1:0-13382 GCF_000691845.1 Merops nubicus | reverse complement strand
TGGGCAGGGGCCGAAAACTGCCCCCAGCATTTGAGGGGCAGCCTCCCCAGTGCCGTAGCAACGTGTGCAGCTGGAGCTGCCTGAGCAGTGCACTGAATGAGAGTGAAATTACAGACTCATAGACTGGGTTGGGTTGGAAGGGACCTTAAAGATCATCCAGTTCCTACCCCCTGCCATGGGCAGGGACACCTCCCACTAGGTTGATCCAAGCCATGTCAAACCTGGCCTTGAACAATTCCAGGGATGGAGCATCCACAACTTCCCTGGGTGACCTGTGCCAGGGTCTCACCATTCTTCTCATAAAAGATGTCTTCTGTCTGTCCAGACCTAACTTCCCCTCTTCCAGTCTGAAACTGCTGCCACTTGCTCTGTCACTCTGGTCCCTGCTAAAAAGTCTCTGCTTTAAATACTGGAATGCTGCAATATGATCTCTCTGGAGCCTTCTCTTCTCCAGGCAGAACATTCCCAACTCCCTCAACCTTCCCTCCTAGCAGAGGGGTTCCAGCCCTTGGCCCATTTTCATGACCTCCACTTAACCTGCTCCAGGAGGTCCGTGTTAAAACAACTCCATGAAATAACTTGCCCTGACCATCCTTGCAGGCCAGTTCCAGTGCAATGGAAGATGTGGTGGTGCCCCTTCAACACGGGCAGTGCCCAGCAGCACCACAGCCTCGTGCTTCAACCCAGTTGAGCTGGAGCAAGGCTGTGGGATGGAGATGGCTCTCAGGCCATGGGCTGTCCCAGATACTTGTCACCTTGCCCTGGTGGGAATAGCAAACGTTAGTTCGAGCTCCTGAGCTGGAGAGCAAGGGTTGAGCTGCCCTAGGTGGTCATCCATCCAGCTTCTGCTTGAAAATCTCCCCTTGCTGCTCTTTCAGATGTGCACGGGAGGTTCCTCCAAGCCCTTTCCTCACCCATCCTCTGAACTCCTGCGTGGTTCCCTCAACCTCTGCTGTCCCCCTGACCCTCTTCCTATTGATAACACCTCCTGATGCTTTTCATTTCACCTTCTCCAAACCCACTTCTCATCCTCCCCTTTTCATTTTAGTTCTCCTTTGATCCTTTTCTCCTGGGGCTTTATTCCCACTCCTGGTGCACGGCCACCTGACCCCTCCATGGGCCAGCCACCCACTTTCTCTACCCCCAACCCGTGCTGCTTTGCCCGTGGCTTGCCAGGGGCACCTTCAGCCCTCCAGGGCCACCAGCAAGAGACTTTTGGTGCCTTGGGGGGGACGTTCTGCCCCCCCCAGGAGCCGGGCGAGCCCCACGGGGGCGTTTTGGCCCCGCGTGAAAGGAACCCGTGAAATCAGAGTTAACATCATGTCTGGAGGGTGCCCGGGGAGGGGAGGGGGGGAGAAAATCAACCCCTCCTGCCAACCCCCTTCCACCGGGGAACACAGTTAACACAATGGCCCCGGAGGACAAAGGGGGTTGGAAAAACCCTCTGGAGGTCCCAGCTAATCCCTCCCCCCCGCCGGCCCCGGGGATTGTTCCCCACGGCTCCGTTTTCTTTTCCCTGACCTACATAATCCAAAAGAATCTTGTCGCACATTTTGGGTTTGAACCTTGAGGGCTCGGAGGAGCTAAATCCCCTTCTTGGCAGGGTGGGACGGGTGGTTAAACAGCGCCGGAGGCCCCGGGAGAGCCCTGGGGACAACCGGGCCGCGGCCTGGTCGCTGCTCCTGGGGGCGATGAAGACGTCTCCATGCTTGGCAGCAGAGATAGAGTGGTCACAGGGCTGAAGGTTGGGGAGGGGGGAAAGGGCAGCCGGTCTTTATTAACCCCTTGTAGGTGATGGAGAGGGTGTCCCCATCTCCCACGTCGTCATCGGCGCTCTCCTGGGCGGGTGGTTGGTGGCAGGGTGGCCAGCAGTGTGCTCTGGTGGCCAAGGAGGTCAATCATGGGGTGCATGAAGAGGAACGTGGCCAACGGGTTGAGGGAAGTCATCCTCCCCCTCTGCTCTAGAAGGCCCCAGCTGGAGCTGCAGCTCTGGGATCCTCAGATCCAGAAGGACAAAGAACTTCTGGAGAGGGTCCAGCGCAGGGTGGCTGAGATGATCCAGGGCCTGGAGTCATGTGAGGAAAGGCTCAGGAAGCCTTGAGCTTGGAGAAGAGGAGGCTGAGGGGGCATCTTGTCAATGCTTATCCATATCTAAAGGGTGGGTGTCAGGGAGATGGGGCCAGGCTCTTCTCCATGGTGTCTGGGGACAGGACTGGGGGCAGTGGCCACAAGCTGCTGAACAAGAGGTTCAACCTGAAGATGAGGAAGAACTTCTTTATGATGAGAGTAGGAGAGCTCTGGAAGGGGCTGCCCAAGGGGTGGTGGAGTCTCCATCTCTGGAGACTCTTAAGGCCCTCCTGGACGTGCTCCTGGGTGATGTACTCGAGGTGATCCTGCTCTGGCAGGGGGGTTGCACTGGGTGATCTTTTGAGGTCCCTCCCAATCCTTAACATTCTGTGAATCTGTGAGAGGTGAGTCCTCTTGGGGCTGAGGAGGTCCTTGCATGGGAGCTCCTGTTTGGGGCTGGAGGAGAATGAGGGTGTGGAAGAGGAAGTTCAGGAAAGCTGGGCTGGAGTTTGCTGGTCCCTCACCTATGTCAGCTGGGAGAGTTAGGGGTCTTTTGGAGAGGTAAAGGGCTTCAGGTGTGGTTTTGGGAGATCTGGAGCAGGGTGTGTCCCAGATGGCTGGATTAATGCCCTTTTTCTTCTCCCCACTGCTGGGGACTGGTGGTTGCTCTTCAAATGTCTGGAAACCACCCAGGACTCCCAGTTCCCTCCGGGAGCTGCATTCACCCAAGACAAACCCCTGAGCTCCTGGGCGGGTCCCATGTCTCCCTGGGGACCTCTCATCATTAGTGACACTTGCTGAGTGCTTGGAGGATGTTGAGGTGGAGCAGGCGTGAGGAGAGAACCTTGTGGCATGGTTCAAACGGTGCCAGAGGGTTCTCTGGAGATGGAAGAAATTTGTGGTGGCTTTGACCCCAGAAGTGCCCTCCTGCCATAGCTGAGGGCGTCAGGGTGCTGGGCTTCTTTGCCACCCACCTCTTTGGGGTGGCTCAATCCTCATATTCCCTGTTGACCCCCAAAATACCACGTAGCAGGAGTGTGTTATGGCTAAATGAATGTCCTTGTCTATAAATTAATATTAAGTATTGATCAATTAACAATTAAATGTGGCTACGATAATCAAATATCAGCAGGATGATATGAAATAAACTCAGGGAGTCTCTAACTGCTTTTTTTTTTGTGGTGGCCACCAGCTGGCCAGGGTCCTTGCCAGCTTGCAGATAACCCACCAGCCCTCTTGGCAGCTTTTAAAAAATCTGATTTCTTTCTTCTTTGCTGTTTTCTTCCCCGTGGCTGCTGCAGCTCCTGGACCTCTTCATCCAGTGGGACTGGTCGACCTATTTGGCTGACTACGGGCAACCCACATGCAAGTATCTTCGTGTGAACCCAACGACAGCCCTCGTCCTGCTGGAGAAGTGAGTGGGAGTCCAGACACCCAGTGATGGTTTTCACCCCAACCTGGCTTTGGGCAACCACGTGTCTAAAGCAGCTCAGCCCGTCCTAGGAAAGCTGGGACAATCCAGTGGGACTGGTCGACCTATTTGGCTGACTACGGGCAACCCACATGCAAGTATCTTCGTGTGAACCCAACGACAGCCCTCGTCCTGCTGGAGAAGTGAGTGGGAGTCCAGACACCCAGTGATGGTTTTCACCCCAACCTGGCTTTGGGCAACCACGTGTCTAAAGCAGCTCAGCCCGTCCTAGGAAAGCTGGGACAATCTTCTGAGCAGGGCCTGGTGGGACAGGACAAGGGGGGATGGTTTGAAACTCAAAGAGGGAGGTTGTGACTAGAGAGAAGGAAGGAATTTTGGATGCTGAGGGTGGTGAGCCCCTGGCCCAGGCTGCCGTGGTCACTGCCCCATCCCTGGAACCATCCCAGGGGAGGTTGGCCGGGGCTCTGAGCACCCTGCTCTAGTTGGGGGTGTCCCTGCTCAGGGCAGGGGGTTGGACGAGATGAGTTTGGAAGGTCCCTTCCCACCCAACCCATCCTATGATTCTATGTGCAGGACCAGGATGGGGCAACCTGGAGAGCAGGAAGCTCCTGGTGATCCAGAGAGCAAAGACTTCACCCCCAGCTGGACAGTGACAGCTCAGATAGAGAAGTCCTGGTTTATCCCACTAACCTGAGCTCTGGGTTTTCTATCAGCAAAGTTCTTGTTGTCTTTCCACTGCCAAGGTGTTTCTCCAGCCCCCAGCATCATAAAACATCTTCTGATCTGAAGACACTTTTAACTGCCCCAAGTTTATCAGTGTTTAAGAGGAATTTGGACAGTGAGAGAGTTCATAATATGCTTTAACTTTTGGTCAGCCCTGAAGTGGTCAGGCTGTTGGACAAGATCATCTTTGTAGGACCCTTCCCACTGAAAATATTGATCTCTTTTTCTTCTCTCTTGTTCTTCTCTCTCCTTCCCTTCTCTTCTCTTCTCTTCTCTTCTCTTCTCTTCTCTTCTCTTCTCTTCTCTTCTCTTCTCTTCTCCTCTCCTCTCCTCTCCTCTCCTCTCCTCTCCTCTCCTCTCCTCTCCTCTCCTCTCCTTTCCTTTCCTTTCCTTTCCTTTCCTTTCCTTTCCTTTCCTTTCCTTTCCTTTCCTTTCCTTTCCTTTCCTTTCCTTTCCTTTCCTTTCCTCTCCTCTCCTCTCCTCTCCTCTCCTCTCCTCTCCTCTCCTCTCCTCTCCTCAGCACCATGTGGACTCTGCAGGGCTTTGAGCTCTCTCCTGAGGGGGGCTTGTGTCAGTCCCACAAGCCAGCATCAAGGGGGATGGGGGAAACCCACGAGTTTGCTGCAAACCCAAGGAGTGGGATCCACTTTTCCTTTTTTCACTTCACTTTCAACCCCCCTATCACACAAGAGAAGTGCCACCAGTCCCCCATCCTGCCCGTGGTGGCCCAGGTGACCTTTTCTTGGCTAGACCTCCACTCTCTGCTTGGGAGGATCATCCCTGCTCCTGCCCCTTTGCTGCTACCAGACCTCACAGCTGGTTTCCAGCTCATCTGACAGAGAAGCAGCCTGCCAAAAATGATCATTAGTAGTTTTCCAAGCAGCTCGTGCTGTGGGCACTGTCCTGCTGAGTCTTGCATGGAGGAGTGGGCAGGATAAACGAGCTGCAGTTAGTTTTGGGTCCAGTTACCCTGAAGCCAGACCCTGAGGAGGAGTCTGAGTAGTTTTTTGGCAACTACTCTTCTCTGTTGCTTGCAGAGGAGGAGGTGGCTACTGTAGAGTAGAGGCTACACTTGCAGAAGACCAAACTTGGTGTGCTGCTGAGCTTTGGAGCTGCTTCTGTATCATCTGGGAGCCAGCCATGGCATCCAGATGTTACCAGGGTGGTGCACAGGGACCAAATTAGGCAGTTGCTTTGTGCAAAGCACTTTCATACCTTCTAGCCTTGGTTTTGGCTACGTGTTCAGAGGTGTCATCTGTTGTGGTGTTTGCCACCCAACATCCATGATGAAAAAGCTTGTGGTGTGTTCCAAGCTGTTAATAAAATGGTAAAATAAAGAGGGATCAAAAATCTGAAGGCTGGGACATGAAGCAGGTGGGAGCAGGCAGGGAGGTGGGCAGGCAGTGGGACAGCAGGAGGGCAGCTCCATGCTCCTGTTTTCCTTGGGGGGCACTGGAGCTTCTCTGCTCAGTGGTGGAATTCAAAAGCCACAAACCTGCCTTGGCATGTCAGCCTGTGCCCCCCAGATCACCCTCATTTGAAGGGCAATCTTCACAGACCCATTTGCCTTCCCAGAGGCAGACCTGGTGGAGTCACCAGGTTCCAATGTTGATGTGGCATCCCCAGCATGGCATCCCCAGCATGGCATCCCCAGCATGGCATCCCCTGCATGCTCTGGTGGGCACTGCCCTCCCCCCTCTTGGGCTTCAGGCCCTTAGGGGACACTCTGTGCATCATCCTGAGGGTGTTCAGGTTGGGAACTGTCACAACAAAGACCTGGAGGGGCTGGAGCGTGGCCAGAGAAGGGCAACGGAGCTGCTGGGGAAGGGTCTAGAGCCCAAGTGTGGGGAGGAGCAGCTGAGGGAGCGGAGCAAAGGAGGCTCAGGGGAGACCTTCTGGCTCTGCACAGCTCCTGACAGGAGGTTGGAACCAAGTTGGGGTTTGTCTCCCAAGGAACAAGCAGTAGGAAAAGAGGCAATGGGCTGAAGTTGCCCCAGGGGAGGTTTCAGTTGCCCCTGAGGAACAATTTCTTGCCCTGGAGGGTTGCCCAGGGCTGTGCCAGGCTGCCCAGGGCAGTGGTGGAGTCCCCACCCCTGGAGGGGTTTCCAAGCCGTGGAGATGTGGGGTGAGGGACACGGGGCAGTGGGGACCTGGCAGTGCTGAGGGTACAGTTGGACTCAATAATCTCCAAGATCTCTTCCAACCCAAACGACTGGAGGATCCTGTGATCCCCAGGGCTCTGCACTGAGCTGCCCGTGGCCGTGCCCACATCCTCTCCCTGCCCACCCCGTGCCCACCTCCTGGGGGCAACCTGAAACTCTGATCCTCTGGCTGGTTGTGTAACCTGTTCTCCTCCTTATCTCTCTCCCTAATCCCCCATCTCTCCTAGGATATCACGAGTGTAAGTATGCTGCTTGCTTGGGCTTTTACCCTCACCTGGCAGTGCCTCGATTGTCTGCTTTAAATGGAGCACTAAATGCCAGCTGCCTTTGAAACGGGTCCCTCTGGTAACTTTATCGTCTCAAATGCACTAATTAGAGCTAAAAGAGGAGCTTTTACTCGGGTGCTTTTTCTCCCTTATAGTTTAATTTAAACAAAGCTTGGCTCTGTTGAAGGTGGTGGTTGTTGACAGGGGTGGGGACAACCCTGAGCTCTCTCTTTCCTCTTACTTTGAATCCTTGTGCACGGGGACCACGGTGCAGACCCAGGCTCGGTTCTCCCAAAGCTCTGCAGCCACTTGCTTCCAAAAATGGAAAGATTGCTCCTCCCAGGAGCTCCTTGGCAGCTCCAGATGGTTGCCCCCCTCTTCCAAACTGGTGTCTGGAGGCACTGCTGGACGTGGGACCGGCTGCTCCCTGCAGCCAAGTGCTCCAGCAGAAGCAGGGTGGTGGTCCCCAGTTCCTTGGAGAAACCCCCCCCCAGCGTTGGCTCTGTGTGGCCACAGCAGGGCTGTGGTGGCAGGAGCAGAGCTGGTGAGGTCCTCCCGAGCAGATCTGCTGGCTCAGCCTCTCCCAGGGCTGCAGACTGGTCCCTGGCACAGCACGACCCAAATTCTGAAAGGTTTTGTGTCCTGTGGGCAATGAATTCATTAATAATACTAAATAGTTTACTGCCTCTGCCTTTACCTGCTGGAGGGTGGCCAGAGAAGTGCAGTGAACCTTCTGGGGAAGGGTCTGGAGCCCAAGTGTGGGGAGGAGCAGCTGAGGGAGCTGGGGGTGCTGAGCCTGGAGCAAAGGAGGCTCAGGGGAGACCTTCTGGCTCTGCACAGCTCCTGACAGGAGCCTGGAGCCAGGGGGGGGGTTGGGCTCTGCTCCCAAGGGACAAGCAAAAAGAGGAAAGGGCCTCCAGTTGCCCCAGGGGAGGTTTCAGTTGCCCCTGAGGAACAATTTCTTGCCCTGGAGGGTTGCCCAGGCCTGTGCCAGGCTGCCCAGGGCAGTGGTGGAGGCCCCACCCCTGGAGGGGTTTCCAAGCTGTGGAGATGTGGGGTGAGGGACACGGGGCAGTGGGGACCTGGCAGGGCTGGGGGAATGGTTGGGCTTGATGATCTTGAAGGTCTTTTCCAACCCAGATGGTTCTTCTGATTCTATTCTGTGATTCACACAGTGTCTGGAGGTACCAGCAGCTCCCACCTCTCCCAGACACTGGTCCCCAGTGTAACAGATCCACCTACGTGGGTTTGTTGGGGGCTCAGTGCTCTGACTGCTGCTTCACCCTCATCTGGGAGCTCTGTCCATGCAGCTCCTTTCTAATGGTTCAAACAAGGACCAAAATCTTCTTGCATGTGACATGAGTCACTTCCAAAACATTTCATGGACCTGAGCAGGTCTCAGAGGATGGGAGATGGCTCAGAGGGTGCCCAGGAGGAGAGGGCTCTGGAAATACCCCACAAGTTGCCTGGGGGCAACGATGGAGGGTGATGGGCACCATGCTGGGTGGAGGTTTCTGGAGGTGTAGATTGACTTTCAGCACCTCTGAAGTCCCCACATGGCCTGGGAGATGGAAGCAGAGCTCTCAGCCCTCCTGCTCAGGTGCTGTGAGACCTGCTGGAGCTGGAGATGTTCCCTGGGAGGATGGTCATTTCCAAAATCTACCACCCCAGGACACCTCCAGCCCTTGGGTCTTGCAGCAGAGCAGCTGGCAAGCTGCTTGGGCTGAAAAAAGAGAGAGAAGGGGAAAAAAATAGCACTAATTTGGGTGACTCCAAGTGCTCCAAGCTCTCTCCTTACCCTGGGAAGCAGCTCAGTTGTAATCCTCTGTCTTTGGGCACTTCCAGCTTTAGCAAATGAGCCTTTGGGATCAAGTTGTTATCCTTGCTTCCAGTTCCAAGCTGGATGTTTTTGGGAACAGTTCAGATTCCCTTTGGCTCTTTTGAGGAAGATTGAAGCATGAAAAACCTGAGATTTATTTTGGTTTTTTTTTAAATGAGTTAAATAAGTTTCAAGGTTTGATTTGTTCTCAGTTAACTCAAAAAGCCCCTGGCTGATAAGGTGCCAACTTCCCAGGGACCATCAGCGCTGTGCCCCAGTCACTTCAACGCTTCATTTAGGTCTCCAAACCCCCAAAAAAGACTCATGTGACTCGTCCACATCCATCCACCTCTGCCAGATCTGGTTTACCAAGAAAATCACTGACAAATTGTGGTGTTAGAAAGGGGCAGTGCTGGCTGGGAACCAATGGGTTGGATGTTGAGGCTGATACCTCCAGATGTTGAAGGCTTGACCCTCGTGGGGTCAACATCCTCTCTGCCTGCATAAAGCTCATGCTTGGAGCTTGCAGAAAGACCTGGCCTGCCCCAAAAATACACATCTGTGGATGCAAACCTGCATGAACCCCCAGCTCTGCATGGCAGAGAGATGGAGCTCCACCAGCTTCACCTGCAGGTCCCATCCCACCACCTCCTCTTCTCTGGTGTTTTGGAGACCATGGGTTCAATGTAATGTTAAAAAACAAAGCTCCAGAAGATTTTTAAGTTGAGGAAACCACTGCTGGAGTCCTTCCTTTAATAGAAAAGCTCTTCTATGATGTTGCACGATGTTTCAGGTTCCCAGCTCCAGACTCTGCCAGAAGAGCTGCCTCCCTTGGCCACGTGCCATGCACCATTTCAAATCAGAACACTTAATGCTGTGGGTCAGATGATGGGTTTTAACTTCCTCCTCCTCTTACAGCCCTGCCATTTATCACTTCAGAAGGTGCCATGGTGCAAAGCCTGGTTAGAAATGGGGGTCAGGAGGCTTTAGGGTTTCACGTGTGAGAGACAAACCCTACGGTGGTGTTGGGGGGGTTAAAGTGGAGATGCAAAGTGTGTAGAGCCTGCACGTGGCTTGGGAGGCACATCAAGGCCAGCTTGGATGGGGCTTGGAGCAACCTGCTCTAGTGGAGCAACCTGCTCTAGGGGGAGGTGTCCTTGCCTGTGGCAGGGGGGTTGGAATGAGATGATCTTCAAAGTCCCTTCCAAGCCAACCCGTTCAATGATTCCATGATCAAAATGGAGCTGGAAGCCTTTAGATGCCATCATCTCCTCTAGCAGAGCCTGAATCTGGGCCCTTGGTGAGGCTTGGGGGGAGGGGAACACGTTGAGCAGCAATACCTGTGCCCTAACCTGTTTCTGCTCTGCACAGGATGAGGGACACGAGCAGGAAAAACAACGTTTTTGCCCAATTTCGGAAGAACGAGAGGGACAAGCAGAAGCTGATAGACACCGTGGCCAAGCAGCTCCGCAGCCTCATCAACAGCCACCACTCCTGAGAGGACCTGGGGACCTCCTGCCTGCCCCCCCAGCCTTCCCCCTGCCCGGGACTTGGGATTCTTGTTCAGAGAGAAGAGATGTATTTTTTTATTCACCTGTATAGTCGTCCCAAAACCCACCCCCCAACCCCCCCGTGACAAAATGTTCCTTGAGAAAGCAGCCTGGGGGTTCAAAAAGGGGATGTCAGGAGTCTCCTCTTATAAACTCCTATTTTCAGGGGTTTATAAAGCTAAATCCTGAAGCCTCAGAGAGAAGTTCACACCCAGACTCATTGTTTTTTGGTGGTTCATCTTTATTTCTCTAAGCCCCCCTGGAAAGGATCAGCCTGATCCTTCTGTCCACTTCTCCACTTGCAGAACAAATGAAAGCAAAAATCACAGGGGAGGTGTCGTGGTTTTGGGTTCTTCTCCTTGGTGGGAAGATCACCAGAGGGTCACCAGTGAGCCCATCTTGCCCACTTGCCTGTTGGATTTAAGTGGGAAAAGGGAGTTCCCAGCTTTTCCCTCTTTCTCCTGGAGGGGCTGGTTGGCACCTTAGGCTGCAGGTCACTGGAGCTCCAGACTTCCCTGTGGGTCTGTGATCAGTGTAACCATCCCCCTGAGCTCCACCTCTAGGGCCTGCTGGTGGCTTTTGGGCTTGCACTGAACGTAGAAGGGCCTCAAGAGCTGCCTCATGAATGAGATTTGGAAAGGGAGAGGCAGCCTGGCAGGGTGTCCTGCTCTCATGGTGGTAGGAGAGGAGGGATGCTCAGCAGCAGTGGTGTAAATCCTCCCCTGATGCCCAGGGCAGCCTGTTCAGGGCTTTTTCCTCCCTTTGCACCCATATTCCCTGTTGATGTCCCACCTTCCCTCTCTTCCTGACACCATGCAATGAGTTGAAGTCCCTCTTGCTTGGAGCAGCCCTGCAAAACTCATCCAGGATGATGAGAAGGAACCTCCTGGAAGGTCCCCAAAGGAGAAGCAGTGGGAGGTGCCCCGTGGAGCAGCAGCATCACTCAGCTCAGAATTGCCTACAGACAACATTCCCCTCTCTGAAGATGCCCAAACATCCTTTGCTTGACCCAGGCCAGCTCTGAGGAGGATGATAACACTACCAACAGGACTTCAAACCCCAAGGTTCAGGTTACAGAGAGTTGACTTTTGCCCTCATCTTCTCGTTACTCTTTGGACTCTAATTAAGTCTAAGTGAAATCTCACCCAGCTGGTTCCCCCACCTCCCAGCCCCTCATGTTAAAGGGAATGAGAAGCTTCCTGGTGGCTGTTGGAGCAGCCCTGGCAGTGCTGCCTCAGCAGGGGCTCGAGCGGTGCCCGTTTCCTACCCTCAGTTGAAGGTGGTGGGTCCCCATCTCTGCTTCTGGAAGCTCCTTCTCCTTCCCCTCCCTCGGATTCCCCGTGCTGTGGAGGGGTGGAACTTGTTCAGCCCTCACCACGTGGTGTTTGCAGGAGGGCAGCAGCACTTCCTTGGTGCCTCCAGTCACTTTTTGCTGTGTTTCTTGCCTGGGGAGCCCTTCTGCCACTCCAGCTCTGGATCCACAAAGGGGATGGTGCTTTATCTTCCCTCCTTGTTCTTCAGCAATGCTTTTTCTGTTTTCTTTTTGATAAGGGTACGTGTTAATTAACCCTGAAAGTAAACAGGCACGTTGTCAGCCATGACTTTCTGGGGCTGTTGTCCTATCCCAGCAGTCTCCAGCCACAGGGACCAGTGGATTCTTTTCATTAATAAGAGGGAAGAACATCTGGCCTGGTGTTTTTTTTGCTTTTGGAGTGGGATCAAAGTTGACTTTCTTCTTGATGCCTCTTTGAAGCACATCTAAGAAAGATGGAGGGAGAAAGAAGCAGCTGAATGAGAAGCTGGTGTCAGCGAGGCCAGAGTGGGATCATCTCAGGAGGTACATCTCCATCACCCAGCAAAGGGTTCCAGAGGGACAAGTGACAATGAACTAGGTCCATTCCCTGCTGGTGGCCTCCTTCTTGCTCTCCAAAACGCTGGACTTGAGTGTGAACCAGCCTGGGGGGGCTTCACCCCAACCCTTGTGAGCCCCAGCTTGATCTTAGCATCCCAAATCCTGCACAGCCAAGAAGGCAAAATCACCCTCCGTGCCAGGAGGAAATTTCTTCCTTGCCAAATTGCTGGGGAGAGGAAGCAAACTGGTCCTTGTGGTCCTGGCAGCCATGGGAGAGCCCTCAGCTCTCCAGCCAAGACACGTCCCACGGGCCACAGGACCATGGAGCATTTCTACCCCTCCTCCCCAGCCCTTGGTGGGGCCACCCCGGGAGAGATGTGGGGACAAGAGTGTGAAGGGGGTGGCAAAAGGAGGTGGGATCAGCTGCCTCCAGCATCACTCTGAGCTCCCAGCCCAAGGCTGGAGATCAACCCCCAGCCCCCCAACGGTGACAGGAAGAGCAGAAGCTTCATTTCTCAGCTAAGGGCCATGAGATGGTAACAAGCACTTTAAAATCCTTTGGAACCAAGCTGCTACAGATGCTGCCACTGGCGTCGTTGAGCAGCAGCCAGCCTGGCAAGTGAGCTGCTCGGGCACCTCCAGGTTTTATTAGGGGGAGGACAGACTGTCAAACACAATTTTTAATTGCTTTTGTCGGCCACTGATGATTTTTCTTTGCTCTGTGCCAAGTGTGGAGGAGGAGGAGGAGGCACCACCAGGCAAGACCCTGTCGCTGCCCGTGACACGGAGAAGGAGCTTCCAGTGGGGAAAAGCATCCAGCTCCTGCCACCACCTTGCAACTCCTTGCCCTTGCACAAGGTGTAGCCACACAAAAACCCCAAAGCAGCTGGGACTCGGGCCAAACCCTGGATTTGGATGCTCCAGGCAGCTCCCAGCCTTCCCCATCCCACATCTGGGCTCTCTTGCCTATCTCTACCAAGGGACCTGGGGTGGGCTCCTCACTCCTTTCAGCTCTGTCTCGGAGAGGCTGGGATTGGGAATCCTGCAGAGCAGCTTCTGGCACTCAGGACTGGCTGCTGGGAAAGTCAAACTTGGCCAAGGGAGAGATTCAGAGAGGTTCTGATTTCGGGAGGTCAAGTTCCCAACCACAAGTCACAGACCGGGATGAAAAATGGCATTTTGGTGCTCTGGTCCTCATTAACTTTTTGTTCCAAGAGATGCAGTCCTGTCCCTTCAAAACAGAGTGAATCTTTCCAACAGATTGCTTAAAAAGCCCTGGAAGACGTTTCAGATCCCTTCTAAATCTCCTCCTAATGATGGGGATCCTCCAATCCTGGTGGGAGGGCTTACGAGGGAAAGGTGGTGGTTAGAAATCTATCCAGGGGAGGTGGGAAATGGGGAGGGGGGGGGCAGAACCTGCTGCTGTCATCAAAGATTTGCAACCCCCAAAACAAATAATGCTGCTATTCACACCCCCCTGCACACAGATTGAACCTGCCTTGGGGTTTTTT
>NW_008593122.1:679-1846 GCF_000691845.1 Merops nubicus | reverse complement strand
TCATCCTGTGCCTGAAGGGTTGTTGTGTCCGAGAAGAATCCAACCAGACAGTTCATCCACGCCCTGCAGAACCTCCCTCTCAATCCTGCAGCAGGAAAAGACCTCATCCTGCATCTGAGGGCTGTCTGGGCCTGAGCAGCAGCCAAACGGAGTGTCCACCTCCCAAGCAGAGGAGAACACAGGACCCTGCAGAACCTCCCTCTCAATCCTGCAGCAGGAAAAGACCTCATCCTGCATCTGAGGGCTGTCTGGGCCTGAGCAGCAGCCAAACGGAGTGTCCACCTCCCAAGCAGAGGAGAACACAGGACCCTGCAGAACCTCCCTCTCAATCCTGCAGCAGGAAAAGACCTCATCCTGCATCTGAGGGCTGTCTGGGCCTGAGCAGCAGCCAAACGGAGTGTCCACCTCCCAAGCAGAGGAGAACACAGGACCCTGCAGTACCTCCCTCTCAATCCTGCAGCAGGAAAAGACCTCATCCTGCATCTGAGGGCTGTCTGGGCCTGAGCAGCAGCCAAACGGAGTGTCCACCTCCCAAGCAGAGGAGAACAGACCAGGGGTCCCACCTGGGATCATCAACAGCAGAGAACTCACCCGGGATAACCTGCAAGAGACCCTTGGCTCCAGAGAACCGACCCACCTGGCTAATCACAACAGAGAAGGTTTCTTTACAGTTTAGAAACCTGGCATAGCATGGAAATTTACACTTAGGGATCTATTTACACAAGCACACTTATTTAGGGAATAATTGGTTTTGTTTCATTTTGGTTTGATTTGTTTTGATTTTTTATATTGTGTATTTGCACTCATAAATAAAATATTAAATAAAGACGGGACAATCTCTTCTCACTTATGCCCTGTGACAGGACACGGGGCAATGGACACAAACTGGAGCACAGGAAGTTCCACCTCAACATGAGGAAGAATTCCTTTCCTGTAAGGGTTCCAGAGCACTTGGAACAGGCTCCCCAGGGATGTTCTGGAGTCTCCCACCTTGGAGACCTTTAACACCCATCTGGATGCGTTCCTGTTTGACCTGCCCTAGACTAGATGGTCCTGCTCTGGCCCTTCTGGCAATGCAGGGGGACACGGCCACTCAGCAGGGGAGTTTTGGAAAGGCAGGCAGGGAGGGCTTCTTTCCTCCTGCAGCCAGCACTTGTGCAGAAAATG
>NW_008593122.1:0-381 GCF_000691845.1 Merops nubicus | reverse complement strand
CATTGCCCCTTGTCCTGTCACTACAAACCCTTGTGAATAGTCCCTCCCCTGCTTTCTTGTAGGCCCCTCTCAGGTACTGGAAGGTTGCTATAAGGCCCCCCTGGAGCCTCCTCTTCTCCAGGCTGAGCACCCCCAGCTCCCTCAGCCTGTCCTCACAGCAGAGCTGCTCCAGCCCTCAGATCATTTCTGTGGCTCTCTGCAGAACACGCTCATTGTAGAAAGCCACCAGATTGGTCAGGCAGGACTTGCCCCTAGTAAAGCTCTGCTGACTCTCTTGAATCACCCCCCTGTCCTCCATGTGCCTTAGCATTTCTTCTAGGAGGGTCTGCTCCAGGATCTTCCCAGGCACTGGGATGAGGCTGACAGGGCGGTAGCTCCCAG
>NW_008593121.1:0-2791 GCF_000691845.1 Merops nubicus | reverse complement strand
TCTATTTTACCCCAAACCAGGACACATGGTGACACCGCCTACGCCAGCAAGCGAAACATTCATGGTATGCAAAGGTCAATGTACTAGCTAGTGACTCTGAGCAATGACATGACATCAGCTCCCGAGTCCCTAAGTCCTGATAATAATATTGTCTGCAGGGACCCTCCATGTAGTTGCATTTGACATCTGTAAATTGGCCGTTCGCTGGTAATCAGCTACACCCACATAATGCATGGGGTTCCCATCGACCCAAACCCTTGGTCCCCCCTTTCAATATCCTTATAGGCTGTGACCTGTGCTGTAAATGGCACTAGTTGTGCAATTTGAGATCCTTGGGGGATCGTGAGTGGTGGCGAGGGTGTCCATACCATTATTTTAATGATTCCCATATAGTCTGTCTGAATCAATTGCCCCACGTAGTACAAAAACCTCTGTTGTGTTGCAGAGGATTGGCCCTATAACAATGCACTTAGACCTCCCCCCAGTGGTCCCATGATGTTAGAGGGGAGCAGGTCTAGTCATTCTGGTCTAGTAAGGTTATTGTTGAGGTGGTGGCCAGGTCCATTCCGGCACTTCCCCTTGTGCTAGCGAATGGGCCTTGACTGTACCCTGCTCGGTCGGTCTCTGCAGCAGTATTTGTGTCTGCACACGCTGTCGAGTTGTGCTCAGCACTGTGTTTCCCCATAATGGTCTGCCTCGACTATCCCACTTAGAGTGGCACTGACTCATAAAGTGGTGTCCCTTTCAATATTTGGGACAGACTTCAGGCCTTTTTCTATTGGCTTCTCTGTTACTGCCCAGTGGTTTGAGGTCTGGGCCCTCACGCTTGAAATGGCCTCCCTTGAAGCCATGTGGTGTATTAGTCTGAATACCAAAAAAACCACCAGCCATAACTCGAGCCTGATGAGGAAACAACCCAACATTCTGACATGCTTGTAACATGTCTACTATAGTTTGATTTCTTAAGGGCCTTAGTTGTTTCTGGCATTCCTCATTTGCATTCTTGATCGCTAGCTGCATCAGCAAAATCTCCTTTGCCTGTGGGTTGTCAACCTGTTTGTCTATGGCTTCCTTCAACCGATCTATAAATTTCATGTATGGCTCCCCAAGTGCCGAAAGCCCCTGTTGCATGGTTGCAGAAGGTTGCTGCAGTTGGCCTGTATCTGGGACCTTTAAAAGTGCCTGGTATGCCAATTCTTTAGATTGCGCTAAAATCAGGGTATGTTAACCATGCTTGCAATACCAGAGACGCAATGGGATCTGGGCCCATGAGCTGATAACCCCCTCCCCCCACAATGGGTCATCCTGATCTCATTCCAAATTCACGAGAGCCACTACTGTTGCGAAAATGGGGGAATAAAATCTGGTCTTGTGAGGCCAGCACCAAATATGTGAAGGACGCAAATTGGGAGACAATAATTATTTATTTACAGCAACATTTTCAGGTTCTTTTTGATTGACAGTGATAAAATTAAAAGCTACAGGTATAACCAAAGGTTTATTACTAATAACAACAACACACTATACATACGCGCGTGTGTTGCGAAAATGGGGGAATAAAATCTGGTCTTGTGAGGCCAGCACCAAATATGTGAAGGACGCAAATTGGGAGACAATAATTATTTATTTACAGCAACATTTTCAGGTTCTTTTTGATTGACAGTGATAAAATTAAAAGCTACAGGTATAACCAAAGGTTTATTACTAATAACAACAACACACTATACATACGCGCGTGCGCACACACAACAATAACAACTTGCCCACTGTAGGCCCGTCTGCTTGTCATATAGACAAGCCCATTGAACAGAAATACAGAGGAACAAGACACAGTAAAGTCACGACGAGAACCAAAGATACACCCAGGGAAGCATAGAAATACACCCAGGGAGGAAAAGTCTATCTCTCAGCACTGGCTGAGGAAAATAATCTTACCCACACGGCGTCCCAAGTAGGGGGGATGGAGAAGGAGCAAATTCGTCAATCTGTCCTGTCACTGGTATGGTTCCGAGTCGATCCTGTCCCTATTTTGGGGCCGTCATTGGGGTGATATTTATACCCAAATTCATACATTACATCACCAGGGTATATGTGTGGGTGGGGATGACTATAGACAATCTTATCACTTATGTTAATGCTGCAAAGCCCGTTGATTTACACCTGCATGGGTGGAGGTAGTGGCTCCTCTTGTTGTTTAGGGCTAAGACATCGGAAGACTGGGACCATGAGGCCTCCTCACTGTTTCGCACTCCTCCAGGCATCCAGATAACACCAGATAGCGATACCGGTGATGGTTGCCACACTTGCCCAGTGCTTGCCACCTCGTCGTGAGTTTCATGCTTCCAGGCATGCAGCTGCACAGTGTACCTGACTTGGACTTTGTCATCAACTGTGTTCTCTTTACAGATACCTCAGTCCCTTGCTTCCAGTGGGCTTCTCACAACACATACTGGGTGGGGGTGCGTGCTAATTGTGCTATTTGCCGAGAGTCATGAGGTGTCAGCTCATATCCCATAAAAATATTCCACAAAAGGCTTTGAGCAAAAGGTGAAGTAATACCGTGGTCCATAACTGTACATCGCATTTCCTTAATTAAAGAAAAAGGTAAACCTTCCCACTTGGGTGGCCCGTTTCCCCAACAAATAAACGGGAACGCTTGTAAAACCCCTGCTATATCATGATCTCCTGCCACAAGAGCTTCTTGTGGGAGCTTTCACCACCGATTGCGTGGGTCTGGCCCGCCATTCAAAAAGATACTCCTCACCCCTGACGTGCAGAAACAGACTCTATA
>NW_008593120.1:0-216 GCF_000691845.1 Merops nubicus | reverse complement strand
TTTAGCTATTCACCATGACTAACCTCCCCAATACCTTTTAGCTATTCACCATGACTAACCTCCCCAATACCTACCTCAATAGATTTGATTGCAATACCCACCTCAATAGATTTGATTGCAATACCCAAGAATCAACTAAAGAATGTTACCATTATGGTGCTAGAACTACTGTGAAAATTTGTTTACTCAGTGTCATCCTCAACTAACCATGCAAGT
>NW_008593119.1:1002-2085 GCF_000691845.1 Merops nubicus | reverse complement strand
GAGAACCTGTGAGCGTGATGTCTCTTGCAGATGGAGTAAGAAGGCCTCATCAGTAAGCTCCCTTTGATCAGGTGGCCTGTAGTTTACACCAACCACAAGGTCCCCTTTGTTTTCTCGGTTCCTGATTTTTACTCATAAGCTTTTGACCTTCTCGTGGCTATTTTTAAGGGACAGCTCTTCACAATCCATCAATTTCTTAACATAAAGGGCAACACCCCCACCCTTCCTTCTGCTCCTGTCCCTCCTGAACAATTTGTAGCCATTGATAGCTACACTCCACTCATAGGATTCGTCCCACCAAGTTTCAGTGATGGCCACTATGTCATAACCTTCCTGCAGCACAGTAGCTTCCAACTCTTCCTGTTTGTTGCCCAGACTGCTCGCATTGGTGTAGAGGCACTTCAGCTGGGCTGCTGGATGTGTTGGTGACTTAGATGGGCATCCCTTTAATCTCCGAGGGTGTTCTTTGACTAATATCCTGTTGTTCTCCCATTCCACTAGCCCTGGAATATTGTCCTGTTGCCTGTCACTTATGACTCTAGCATTGCCACCCCCTCCCCCCCTTCACATCTAGTTTAAAGCCCTGTGAAACAGCCCTGCCATCTCCTGGGCGAGGGTTCTCTTCCCCTTATAAGACAGGTCTCTCCCCTTTGATACTAGTATTTATGATGCCATGTAGCCTATACTATTATCAAAAAAACCCAAAATTGTGGTGGTGGCACCAGCCCTGGAGCCATGCATTAATAGATCTTTTTTTTTTTGTTTATTCCAGTGTTGCTGCTCTCAAGCAGTAGGATATTAGAGAAAAAATTTAACAAAAAAAAACTTTAGTCGATACTGGTGCACAGTGTACCCTGATGCCATCCAGCTGTAATGGGGCCGAACTGATCTGTATTGCTGGGGTGACAGGGGGATCCCAGAAGCTCACTGTACTAGAAGCTGAAGTGAGTCTGACTGGGAAGGAGTGGCATAAACACACCATTGTGACTGGCCCAGAGATCCTGTGCATCCTTGGCATAGACTACCTCAGGAGAGGATATTTCAAGGACTCAAAAGGGTACTGGTGGGGCTTTGGTATAGCTG
>NW_008593119.1:0-802 GCF_000691845.1 Merops nubicus | reverse complement strand
CTCCAGACAGCCAACACGAAAGCCTAACGGAGAACGGAGATGGACGGCAGCCTACCGCGGTCCGAACGAAGTGACCCCGGCGACGAGCGCTGCCGTGCCAAATATGCCGGAGCTTCGATACGAACCGGAGTCAAAGACAGCTAAGCGGTACACCGCGAGTGACATCGCAAATGCTGTTTTCTCCATTCCTATAGCACCAGAGTGCAGGCCACATTTTGCTTTCACTTGGAGGGGCGTCCAGTACTCCTGGAATCGACTGCCCCAGGGGTGGAAACACAGCCCCACCATCTGCCATGGCCTGATCCATACTGCACTGGAGAAGGGTGGAGCTTCAAAACACCTGCAGTACATTGACAACATCACTGTGTGGGGTGACATTGCAGACGTCTTCAAGAAAGAGAAGAAAATAATTGAAATCCTCCTGAATGCTGGTTTTGCCATCAAACGAAGTAAAGTTAAGGGACCTGCATGAGAGATCCAGTTTTTGGGAATAAAATGGCAAGATGGGCGTTGCCAAATCCCAATGGATGTAATCAATAAGATTTACAACCTGCAAAAAGTAAACACAAGCTTTCTTGGGCGCTGTGGGTTTCTGGAGAATGCACATCCCAGACTACAGTCTGATTGTGAGTCTTCTCTACCAAGTGACCTGGAAGAAGAATGATTTCAAATGGGGCCCTGAGCAGCAGCAAGCCTTTGAACAAATTAAACGGGAGATTGTGCACACAGTAGCCCTCAGGCCAGTCTGAGCAGGACAAGGTATTAAAAACATTCTCTACACCGCAGCCAGGAAGAACAGTCC
>NW_008593118.1:6125-7397 GCF_000691845.1 Merops nubicus | reverse complement strand
TATATTTTGAATATATCTAACAATATTGCATTTATATATACATAATATAAATATATGTATTTAAAGATAACTATAAAAACATGCCTACATGTACTTAAGAGTCAGGGAAAGGACCTTCCCTGGTACTACACTTGCCCTATTGAGCAAATTGAGGGCTCATTGGGACACACACCAGCTCTCTGCCTGACAAAGACTGTCACCATTAAATTTGGCACTCAGAATGACTTTGGAAAGGGAATTATAATGCAAAAGAAATGGAATAGATACTTATAAGACCTCTTCCACAACAATTTTGGTTGTGATATTAATGAGACTTTTCTCCATTAATTTATATGGTGTCAATACTACTGTAACAGAAAAAAATGACAATGGTAGAATGTTGATGAGACTGGTTTGCTTAGATTTTACTTAGGCTACCAGGAAGTGTCTGTTGCCAGGTATATAGTCTCTTCCCTTTTGCCTGTAGCAGAGTTTATTGCCAGTTCCTTGACTTTGACATAATTCTCAACAGTTTCTCAGTAATGTGACAAAGCTAAAACTATCATTGCTTGTTAATGATTTTACTAAGCCTTTATTTTTTTTTCAGATGATGGCTTATATTGTTTCTAATCCAAGTGATTTTGTTTTTGCAGTACATTAAATAAGTATCTTCACAAAATCTTTTTAACAACCAGATCAATGTATTATATTTATAAAACGTTACATAGTTGCTTAACTTCCTTTGCAAAGTGCATCATGCTCTGACAGCAAGGTTGTGCTTTATCCATTTGTAATGTTTTTTACAATTTCATAGAGCTATTCTCACCACAGAGCTGACTCCCTTACTCCTTGGCTGACTAAGCCTTATACTTAGCTTCGGAATAAATCCTATCTTCCACAAGCATGACCTCCCCATTTTGATCTTGCACATGTGGGGTGTTAGTGAACTCAGTCAGACCAGCTAACAAGGAGGACAAGAGGCCTGAGTGGGGCCGAGGAGCTTGAAGGTGTGGATGACAGCTCCTGGAGGAAGGCGAGTGCCTAGATGTTGCGCGGGGAGCCCCAGAATCACGACACGCTCCACAGAAGGTTCGTCAGTGTTCCGCTTTCATCTCCACAGGCAGCTGCATTTATACACTGGGTGACTGGTGTGATTTATCACACATGGTTTATACTTTCATATTGGTTAGCACTGCACAGCCACGCTCTGACCCCCTATCCCCACAGGTTAAATGTCTCTGTCCAGGCGCCGTGGCGCTGACAGGCTGGTCTCCTGCTTGTGAGTTCCCGCCC
>NW_008593118.1:0-6012 GCF_000691845.1 Merops nubicus | reverse complement strand
CATAAGGGCTTCCAGGACGCCATCTTGTGACGCAGCTAAAATTCCCTCTACACCTAGATCCAGCTACTGGAAAGAACTAAATGAATGTGGCCAGCTGCAGCTGAGGGCTGCATTTCATATGTGCATGTAATCATTAGTGAATTCCAAGCTAAATTAACTGCTGAGAAATCCAGCACTTGGAAAAACAAAGACTGGAGCTGGTATTTGAATCCAAGCACGGACAATGGATGAAGTTAAATTTCACACTAATATTTTATTCTTAAAGAAGAAAGTATCTCTCTCACTCAAAGGTAAATTGAGCTCTCCAGAACCACAAGTATAATGTGTTGTAGCTATAGGAAACACTGTGGTTACTGGGATTCTTATACGACTCAGTCTCTGGATGCAGGAGGCAATAAACTAGAAGTCTATTGATCAGACAAAAGACAGCTGCTTAAGACTTTGTAAGTCCTGTTATCCTAGGACTTTAACAGTTTCAGTTAATAAGCTCCTTTCTCCCTTTTATACCCTATCCACAATAAGTACTTTCATTTTCATTAACAACAGTTACTGAATTGAAAACTATGTGCATAAAATAATGTCTTTTGTACCATAGTTAGGGCTAATGCTAATTTTATTCTTGGAATCAATAACAGAAGATAAACCTCCAACCACCCATATGCTCACCATGAAGTTTCAAGCTATATCTCCTTTGCAGTTCTGGCAGTGCTTTCTCATTTTAAGAAATCTTGAACACCAGGGTTAAAACATAGAACTGTGCACATCATGATAGTTCAGTGATTTTAAACCATTTCAGGTAGTTTGGTCTGCATGGCCAGTCTAGTAACAGATGCAGCAGAGTATGCCTATGAAAGTAATATCATAAAATCAGTTGCATCTGGTGAATATGAATGGTATTCCACAGTTTTGTTCAAAAAAAAAAAAAAAAAAAAGATAAAAGGAAGTGAGAATTTGTATCTTTCTCTAGAGGGAGGTAATGGAGTCATAAAACTCCTTTACTACATTATATAAACCAGTCATGATTATCAAATGACTTGTTTAACAGATACTATGGGAAATCCTAAAGTAAGCATCATAGTTACCTTACTAATAAAATTTTCATAATTAACTCCTGTGGACATAAAAGAACCAGGAAAAAATGTTTTATTGCTCACCTGCCAAGATGAGGAGCAATCTGTCTACCATGACTAAAAAGGACTAGTTAATAAGCCTTAAATTAATGCCATTAAAATGTATTAGGGTAAGCAATAAAATATTTACTCATTCAGTCCTTAACAATATAATGAAACAGCTAACAACATACTCCCCTATCAATGATGTTACATTTCATATCATAGAATCACAGAATGGTTTGGACTGGGAGGGACCTTAAAGATCATCTAATTCCACCCCTGCTGCCCTAAGCAGGGACCAGGCTGCTCCACAGCCCCATCTAACCTGGCCTTGGACATTTCCAGCAATCGCATATTCACAATTTCTCTGGGCAAGCAAATTAAGGCCCTAATTCTTCACTGACTGTGGAAGAAGTCTAGATTTTTATTTTAACTTGAGTGCCTAAATATTTATGTAGTTAAATTAGTAAAGATGAAGTGCAACTGAGATCAGCATTCATTTTCCATACATTAAAAGAAGAAAAAGCATGAAAACATTCCCTACCCTACTTATACATTCCATGCCTCACTCTATATCCCAAACCCTGCTTGTAGGTGATTTGGAACTATTGTAAAGGAATGAAGAGAAGTGGATACTCTGATATGAGATAGAATAATTAATTCTGAAAAAAACTGTATTCTGGAGCATATGAATGAGTAGCTAAAAAAGTGGAGTGACATACTCTGGTTCATTGGGAATACTTGGGAAGTACCATTAAACTCTGTCAGCACATCAGAGAACTTCAGCCAAAGTAATCTTAATTATTTTATTGTCTTAATTTTTGCTTTATTAGAAACTGACCCAAACTATTAATATCTGTAAATGGCATACTTGTTTTTGCATTGTACAGTTCATATCATTTAAATCATACCAATGCTGTCCTGTTTACATGAGGACAAGAATGAACATAGCTTCCTAAAATAACACCACCAACAATAATATAAAAAAGTCATTGGAGTTCCTTTTTTACTTCTATTTCTTCTAACTACCTTCTATAAGATGACTAAATTTAAAAAAAAAAATAAATAGAATTGAAGACAGAAGAATATCATATCTCATAGCTCACTGCCTTATATTGAAATTCCAATGAACAAAAAGCTGTTGCTGAAGAGCTTGATATTTTATTCCACAGACACTTGACATAAGTACTTATCCCAAAACAGTGTGTTAAAGCTATTCATCTATTTTTAAATTTTCTCTTCCATAATTCCAAACGTGCAAACACACAGCTAAGCAATCCACACAGCTTTAAGAGTTTTCACTTTGTTTAGGAACCCCTCCCACAAGGTTGTCCCCTTGTCTCCTCTCAAGGATGACTGTTGTCAAAATGAAGTAGTCCTTTATTTTCATGATATGAAACACTGGAGAATAAAGAGATTTAGAATGTTACATTTCTTTGGAAGTTATTTTACATGTATGTCTTGCATTTCTCCTTGTATATTATATATATTTTAAAGCAGTCTTCTGTAGGGATAACAATATTTCCCAACCAAATCTTATTAATAGCATTAATAATTTCCTGTTTTATTTTATTCTTTGACCTATAGCAGTATATCAGCTGTAAACGTTTATCTATTCACATACACCTATATCTATACCCACAAAGACATATTTATGCTTCTGTTACATACCAATCACTTCATTTTTGTACATGTTCCTTAAGAAATTACTTGGGTTTTAAGCTTATTTTTATTTCATAAGGCTCCATATTTTTAATTTGAGGCTTAGTTTTTTTTTTTTTTTTCTTCTCCAAAGGTTTTAGTGAATATTTCCTTCATAATCTCATATAGTTTTAAAAGGGTAAAGTTTTTACAGAACAGTGGGAGAAAGTGTTATGTATTGAGTGATGTCCACTGTCACTTATGAGTTGTGCCAAATGATTGAGGGAATACCCTGTTTGCCTTTCAAATGGTATTCACAGGATTTGGGTAGAGACATACAGGAACTTGTGCCAGCTCACCATGACTTCAAAAAACTCAATTAGAGTGCACTTACCTACAGTGTGTCTTTATTATCAACAGCTGTTAATGTGATAAATTACTCAACACCTACAACAAATAAAGTCACAGAGAAGTAAGACTTGATCAGATGTTAGCTTTCATCACAAAGCAGCCCATGTCCATGTGTTGTTCTGTGATGTTATAAGCCCTGTTTCTCAACCACTCTGCAGGCTCCCAGGTGGTGTGCAGAGCTAATTTCTTCCATCCATCTTCCATGCCTGACATATCTAGTCAACACTCTATAATTCTTCCTACTTGCTACACACTTAAAGCTGCCTGAAGAGTTTATATTAACACAGAGCTAGATTAAAAAGAAGTTAACACATTCTTTGTTAAAAATCCCATTTTTTGCTAGTTCCTTGCTTGGCAATTATCTAACCATGGGTTTAGGTCTACAGTACAGTTATAGTTTATTCAGTATTTGTATAATTGTGTCTTCCACGAGTTATGTAAGGCACACTGCAAACTATGTTCCACTGCAAAGACATTTGGGAACCTCTGACTACACAGGAGCTGGTGTTACTCCCTTCACAAGAACCCCATACTGTTGGAGCACTCTCCTAGGAAATGGGAGGCTGGTAGTCAGCAGCTACTTCTCTTTCAGAGACAAAGGTCTAAAGGCATTCAATTAAATACTTTAAATAACTTCAAATAACTTGCCAATTAACCACATAGACACTCACAAGGCAGGAGTCATAGCTGGAAAGACTGCATTACCTTAATCTGTGGTATCTAGGGCTCTAATGATATGGAGAGCTAAAGGCATCAGAGTGGAGCACCACATGCCCCCATACTTTTCAGAGTGATTTAAAGAACTTATTAACCAATTGTTTCAAGTAGCTCATTAAAAGTTTTCATGGATCAGTAAAGTTCAAGCTGTACTTGACTCTTCTGCCTAACTCCTAGGAACAGTTTTAAGGTAACAGTACTGTTACCTGTCCCAAAAGTAGTCACAATGTAGTACCTTATGTAAATTTGATGTCTTTTTTTACCTCTTCTAGATCATTGTTTTAGTAACACAAGCAGCACATATTTTTTTAGAAGAGTAACAGCGTAAAAGGAAAGATCTGCTGAATGTGGGCAACGAGCCAATTATGACAGTTAAAGCATGGTTACACCCAGTGCAAATTTAAATAGATGTTACTTTAATGCAGAAATAGTTCATCAAATCTTACAACTTTTTATTGTTTTCAACATTAATACAGAGGTTATCTAGACCTTCATAATTTTGCAAAATAGGAAATATTCAATTTTTCAGAATTTTGCAATATTATTATGAAGCAACATGCAAAATAAATTACTGCTGCTGTCTCAAAGCTGTTAAGAATTGCTTGACTGGAAAAATTTGTGCTGAGTAATCTTGTGTCCCCAAAAACGCATTCCAGGTAATGGGAATGTCTATGACTTTGATATGATATTCCTATTTTTCATTTTTAGAACTATTCACTCCTGAATTTCTGAAAAAGAATAGTTTGAAAGTTTATTAAAAATATACTCTCTCCCAGCAAACTATTGATTAACACAATACCTAAGCAGTACTCCAGAGAAATATGAATTTACATTTTCCTACTTATAAGAAGTTGGCATCTGAGGGAACAGTTCCCCAATGATTGACTAAGAAAACTGATTTATAAAACAATGTGATGATCTCAGAACAAAAAATGTATTCCTGTGAAATGTGGTGATGACAAGACAGGAAAAACTTTGGAAAGAAGTCTGAAAGAAATAAAGTACATAGCTGTGAGCACTGAAGTCAGAGACACAGACAATTAAACAATACAAAAGTCATAGATCCATAGAATCATAGAATACCTCAAGTTGGAAGGGACCCATAAGAATGAAGTACAATTTCCTCCTCCTTTCAGGACTACCTACAATTAAACCATATTGCTAATAGAATTGTTTAGATGCTCTTTGAACTCTGACAGGCTTGGTGTTTTGATCACTTACTTCCCAGGGAAGCCTGTTCCAGTGATCCACCATCATCTCAGTGAAGAACCTTTTCCTAATGTCCAGTCTGAGTTTTCTCTGATGAACCTGCATTCCATTTCCTCCTGTCCTATCAATGGTCACCAGAGAGAGATCAGCAGCTGCCCCTTCACTTGAGGAAGTTGTAGACTGTGGTGATGATAATGATATGTCTGACCCTCCAGACATATCATTAGCAAACTTACTTAATGTGTGTACTATTCCTGAGTCCAGATCATTTAAAGTGACATTAAAGAGCACTGGTCCTAAATTTGAGCCCTGCTGGTGATTGGGCTGGTGTAACTCAATTTACTGTAAGCCTTTGAGCCCAACCCATCAGCCAATTGCTCATCCAATGTATTATGGACTTTTCTAGCTGTAGTTTGACGTTTTGTCCAGGATACAGTGAGAGACAGTATAAAAAACTTTGTTAAAACTCTAAAAATCACATCTACTGATTTCTCTTGGTCAACTAGATGGGTGACCTTGTCATAAAAGGAAATTAAGTTAGTTAAGCAGGACTTTCCACCCGTGAACCTGTGCTGGCTATGACCAGTGACTGCGTTTTTCCTCCGGTGTTTTTCACTAACTCTCACAATAATCTTGCCATAATTTTTCCAGACATGGAGGTGTGACTGAAAGGCCTGTAATTACAAGGGTCTTCCTCCTTATGCTTCTTGAAAATTTGGGTAATGAGTCAAGCAATATAATAAAGGATTATTAAACATTACGTGTGTGGTGGTCCAGCCCCAGGCGGGAGCCGGAGCCTCTCATTCACTCCCCACTCCCCACACGGGAGGGAGAAAAGGGAGAAAAATACAAACCCCCGGGGCTCAGAGAAGAATTTACTGCAACAGCGCAGGGGGAACAGCACACAACAATAACAAGAGCT
>NW_008593117.1:0-25958 GCF_000691845.1 Merops nubicus | reverse complement strand
CGGCTGGTCCTCGCCCGTCTGGGAAATGCGGGAGGAGAAGGTGGCAGGAGGCTCCAGCAGGAGCTGCCGAGACGGTGGAGAACGTGTCCGGCCGGGCCGCTGCGCACCCGTGTCCCCGGTGATTGTCTCCGGCCTGTCGAAATGCACGGCACTGCTGGCTCCTCGGGCCCACTTGTTACCCCCTCCCAGAATATGCGTCCCCTTGCAGACATACTTAGACAGATTGAAGTTTCCGTGGAGGCTACTTTAAAGACCAATGATCACAGAATCCCAAAACTACAGCATAGTAGGGGTTGGAAGGGACCTCTGGAGACCATCTAGTCCAAGCTAAAGCAGGGTCACCCAGAGCAGGTTGCCCAGGATCACATCCAGGTGGGTTTGTAAAGTCTCCAGAGAAGGAGACTCCACAGCCTCTCTGGGCAGCCTGTCCCAGGGCTCTGGCACCCTCACAGGAATGGAGCTTTTCCCCATGTTACACACATCCTAAGTATCATGGGATTTCAGTTCATTAGAAATATTGTCCAACAATTTTCAAGAAAAAGGAAGAGCTACCTGAGATGTCCTTTAACTAGGATATCTTCTACAAGGCACACTGAGACATGATGGGATCTACATGGCTCAGCCTTCAGGGCTATACCTTCCCACTCCAGTCAGCCTCTTACTATAGTATGATATTGAATATATGATTCCAGGATGAACGATAGACCTGCAAAAGCAGGCACTGAAATGCCTTCACTTCAGTAAGTATTGTCCAGTGATTGAACCAACTTCCTAAAACATGCAAGAGCACCAGTTTGCAGATCCTCAGCACAGCATTGTATGATAGTATGGAACAACTATCCAAAAGTCCTTGCCTCTGAATAATAATTTCAGTGAGGCTTTTTACCATGTGGAACTTTCTAAGGTATTTTCTTCTATTTTGCTGTTTTTATAATGCTAATTCCACTGACCAGGAACTGGCAGCGTGCCATAGATCATTGTGCCTCCTATGTTTAGTATGGAGTTGATGAGTTGCAGTGACTACGGATTGTGCTGACACTCTGGAGATTCACAGTGACTCAAAGTTGTGCATTTTAGACTTAAATACTTTTCGTTCAGCTTGTACACATCTGTCACTTGCTGTGAAATTGCTTGTGCGGGTTGTGCCTTAAGGGTGTTTAATACTTTGCCACTTGGTTGACCACAGGATGGTTAAAAAACTTGGGGTTGAACCTCAAAGCTTTTTAAACCAATGCTAAACTAGATCAGATTTGAAATATTGAAGACTATATGTAACATTGAGTCAAGTTTTCTGCTAAACAACCTCTTCCTTCAAGAAAGCAACTTCAATCCCAATTCATGCTTTCTGGGCATGTGCTGGCTGTGCCGTCGTGTAATGGAGCAACTGTTTAACCACCCCAAGGAGACCAAGTTCATCCAGAGCATCACTAAAACAGCATTTCACAAGCCTATAGATATCTCAGCTGAGAATCTAATACCAAATCAACAGCACTTGTAGAAGTCAGAAGTGAATCAGATTCTGTTATCAATGTATTTGGTTGGTTGGCACTTGCTTGAGAGCCCTGCCCTTGCTCGCAGAAAGGCGGATGCTGCAGTTTGGTGGCTGCTCATCTTTGAGCTGTGTGAGCAGACAATGCTCAGGAAATACTCTTTGCTCTTGGGCATTTTAAAGGCATTCACTCAGAGAAGGATTTGGCTTGCTGTAAGTGTAGCGTATCTTTTATCAGATGTATTTAAGAAGCCTTTCATAATGTACAGCCACATGGAATATGCAAGTCAGCTCCAGGAGTCTGGAGAGATAAACTATGGAAAATTCATGAGCCGTAAACTGGATTGCTTTTCTGTCTTGTCATTTAGCAGATGAAAATCTGCCAAATCCCAGAAGCTTCATACCCGAGAACAGATGTCAGTGCGCATACTGAACGGGAAACCTCCCTGTCTAATTACAGCTAGGGCAAAAACAAAATGAGAACTGAATAGATTTTTTAATTATAATGTTTTATACTTTGGTAATACCAGATCCCCAAGATCCCCAAGCATTTCAAAAGTGCTTGCTAATTAAAGACCATAATTTTCCTTTTAAGATAGGGAAATGTGTTTTAATGGCAAAGTTTGTATCTTAAGCATCTTAAAAAGATACCATGAGAAATGTGAGCAAAATCAGGAACAGATATACATGATTCTACTTCTACACTGCTTAATAACAAAACCCAAGATAAGAAATTGGCCACATCAGAATTTAGTCTGATGTAACAGATCTGCACTGCGGCTATCAATGATAAAGTAATACTAGAAAAACAAAAGTACCACCAGAGGCAAAACAACCATTCCCACACTTTTTCTCCTATGAAATCCTTATCTTTGAGGTTTTTTTCTCCCTCTACTCCCCCAGAGTTGCTTCTGTAAACCCATGTTTTGTATTGTATCCTAGAGGGCAACATGGTGGTTATTCCATCCCACAGAGAAAGGGAACTCAGGAGTGTACAGGACCAGGAGAAGTATCTCCCCCCTAACAAAGGAATGAAAATTCACCTCTGCTGCCTCTGTGACTTCACTTGTGGCAGCTGGACATCAGGAGAGAGGTGGGTTTTTACCTCACGGGAGTCCAAGCTTCACTCCTGGTCTGTACCACAAGGCAGCCCGTGAAAGTACTGGGAGCTCTCCTACCCAAAAAGTGGAGTACAGTCATTGCACTAGTTTATTTTTTATCAGCCTCCAACTCTGTTTTGGGAGGGAGGGAGAAAGAGGTTCTCTCCACAATCACTTCTTTATGATCTCCCTGCAGAGGGAACTGTCCTGCAACCCTGATGTGCCACAGACATAGACATGACAAGAAGGTCCATTCTCAAGGCAAACAGGCATACCATCAAAATAAACTTCCAGTGGCTGTTAGTCAAACACACTGTCCTCAACACGACCGCAGGGCGGACGGACTGCAGACGTGTCATCAGAGGGACTGGTAAAATCTTTGCTGTGTTGTTGGCTACTTCTGTTGTGTACCAACACTCGCTCAGTTGTAAATAACATGTCTCAAGGAACCAGTTGCTTTGACAAGCCACATAATAGCACTTGACTGCACCCTTTGCTTTGGAAGGGACCGCAGGGTTCATCCTGTGTGTATTCTCTTACAACCTTCTTGGTTGCCTCAGAAACACTGTTATCAACCAGAAGCATTTAAGTGAAATGCATATGAAATCCATTGGGAGAGAGAGGTAATTATCCAAAATTACCTTATAAGATTTTTCCCAAGGGAAAGTAGCCATTTTAAGACTTCCATAAGCAGGATAACAAGGTGCTGTTGACAAAGACAGCTGCAAATATAATAAAACCATTGTGGATAAATAACAATTATCTATTGCTAGAGGAAATTGTTAAACATTATTGTCTGAAAACCAAGACCAGGTTTCAGAAAGTAGTACTGAGAAGACACATCAGAAGATAAATGCAGCCCTTTTCTCACGTCAGGCTCTTGGTTGAAATATATTCTGAAACCTTTCCATCTAACACAGAAAAATACTATTTTTATGAATTATTTTCAAAGGTTAGAAGGAGGTCTTAAAATCTATCTGCAGAAGATACTCTGAGAGAATCACAACTGTTCTGGATGGAGAGCCAAAAATAATATTTCAATAAAACAGGTTTTTAAAAATGTTAAGAGTTGGTTGTGCTTTAGCTACTACGCTATTTCTAAGAGACCAGCATGAACCCACAAACAGAAGAGTGGATTTGAATATATTCTTAACCACAAAATCATGGAATAGCCCAGACTGGACCTCCAAATTTCATCTGGTCCAACCTTTAATGGGAAAGGAAATCTAGATGAGATTATAAAGCGATTATCTAGCACCCTGTGCAATTGCATCTCAAGAACCTCCAGTGATGGAGACTCTACCACACCCCTGGGGAGGTCATTCTGGTGAATGATTTTGCTTACTATAAAAAATTCCTTCCTTGTATCAAGCCAAAATGAAAAAGTATGATGTGGAGACAGTATATAAAGTGCTTTTATGTTCTAGGGAAGAAATAAAAATGTTGTTTATGGTTTTTATTCAGAGAAAGAAAAGAGATAAAACCTCTTATTTTTGTAGCTTCAGAAAGTACAGATGAAAGTCTGCGCTACTCGTGAAGGAGGAAAAGTCAGGCAAAGGTGTATTTCAATAGCAGACTTTTCTTGGTGGTAAAAGTATATAATTTGTATCTCTGTCTTTCACTAGATCTGTGAAAGAACAGGGTTTAAAAGGTGGTAGGGGTCAAAAGGTAATCAGGCCACTGAGTGTACAACCTAATGCAGGAGGAAGCTTTGCAGGCTGCCTTCCCAATTCCTTATTTTCTTCCCAGCTATGTTTTATTGCCATTCAAAATGTAAACAACATTTGTTTGAATAATCATTGAATACCAGTGCTCATAAAACACAACATTAGAAATAGCATTCATCATTTCACCCTGTTTGGTTGCAAATCATTCATAAATGTCATTTTTTTCCACAGAATTGAATCTGATTCGTAATCCGAGAGATTCTGGAAACTCCCCAGTAATGAAACAGTCTCATAATACACTAATGGTGACATGTCAGAGCTCAGTAGTTCTCCACTTGTATTTAGTAAAAAAACCCAAACCCATATATATATGTACAACTAGCCCATGGTGAGGGTCAGCTAGACATTAGCATTGCTACAAATCTAGAATTTCCATTTTTGGTACCCAAAAAACACAAATGTTCCTTCTCAAAAATCAATACTTTTCAGTGGAAAGGTAGAGAACTTGGAGTAAAAGCTCTTTTTTTCTTAGCTGTTTAAGAGTGAGGAGGGGTCATAAAAGCTATTTTGTAAATGAGGACTAGAAGCTTTTCTCTCTTTTGACACTTGACATTCTTGAGTGGGAGGATTTAGGCAGCTAGTTCTCAAAGACACTAGGTAAGCAAAATACGGGAGCACTGCTTCTGTACAAACCAAAACTTGTAAATATATTCTGAGCAAGTTCTACTCTTTATAACAGAATACACAAGCTCTTAGTACTTTGGGCATATGACTAACTTGCATGGCAAGGCTGCTTTTCAAAACAGATTCTAAAATTGATTTATTACAAATAAACAGATTCTCTCAAGTACACCTCTAGACAGTGGCTGTGGAGAAGGAAAAGCACTCTGCACACCAGGAGTACTTAAGCACAAATATACTCTGGAACCAGTAACCTCACAAGAACAAGAGACTTTGCCTTACCTTAGCTTTGAAATAATTCTTCTTCAAGCCCTGTGGTGACAAGTTCCCCTGGTCTCCTTCCCTCTCTGCAGGAGTCATGTCGGCTCTGTCACCTGCCATGTCAGGAAGGTAACAAGAATGTTGTTTTAAGCTTGTTTTTTTGATGTCAGCCTTGTGAATCTTTGAAGCTGGAGTGTGTTTTTGGAAGGCTGGAGGGGTGATGCGCATCTAGAATAACAGGGATGTAAAGAGGTGCAGCAAACTCAATACAAATGGTAATTGGAAAGGATGAAACTCTGACTGTTAGGATGTGATGCAGGACTAAGGGCATTTGGGAAAGAAATGAAGGCTCTGAATAGGGATGTGAAATTCATAATTCTTAAGATGTGATTCTTGATTTTATTTCCTATAAATTAAGGAATCTTAGAGCAGAGAGTCACCTCCAGCTGTGGCATACTCCATTTGCCTGTCCCAGTGGCCAAGTAGTTACAGGGGTTTGTATGTATGTAAATTAAAATAGATTACATGTGTTGAGCTTCTTTTGTTTAATAAATACACAAATCATATTTTGTGAATTCAAACACCATTTCCTTCAGTGCTTAGTCACTAGGTTATGAAATCTGTTAAATGACACCACTAGAGGTGATAATTTCTGCTCAGCTGCCATTAGAGACTGCATTTTAATGAGTTAGGACATTCATGTCAAAGCAGCTCACATACAGGCCTTTGCAAATTAATTGTTGAAGCAAGCTTCCCCATTGTCAAACAAGACACATTGATTTGTTCCTTCACCTTGAAGCACAGGCAGTGTATAGAAACCAGTAAATCAACCCACAGCTGACTGCACTTCCCACTGCCTAGTGCTCACACAGCTACACAAGAGCAAACAAGAGGGCATAGCTCAGTCTGTTGGTCTCAGCCAAAAATCCAGGATTCAAATCTGTCAGAGATCCAGTGGATTCTTTACTGCCCCAAACGGGTAGCCACATCTGCTTGGGAAGACACAAAGGAAAACCTCCATCAGTGGTGGAAATGTGTGCATAAAGTGGGATTTGCAGGAGGCAGCGCTAAAGCCTTTCAGCTCAGGTAACACAGGAAAGCTCAGTGCATCCCACTGTCTTTGAACTGACTTTAGCAAGGCAAGACACCAAAAGCTAGACATTAGACCTGTAGAATTAGAAATCAGTTTTTTTTCTTCTTAAGTAAATTGTAGTGTGAATCTGCTTAAATGAGTACGAAATTCTGTTTCCATTTGATTAACAAATATAGGACTGAAAGTTTCTTCCCAAGCAGAGCTGACGTTCATGTATTATTAACTACCCTTCAAAAGTACAGCATGCGTGTGCTGCAGAAGCTGAATGATCCTGCAGGCATGATTAACGAAGGAGAGGACAAAATCCCCACGACATCTGGATTTGCTTCTTCTGGGCACAGATGGTTTTGGTTGCTTTTTATTCCAAGTATATTCATTAAGACTAAGCACATGGTTTAAACACAGCTTTCTTGTTCCAAGTCTCCATTTTCCATGGAGAAGCTCCTCACCGGGAGCCTATCCAAGAAGGCATATGTAGCAATGGAAAAGGGATTTGCTGAACCATCTTGCACACAGAATGGGCTGCAAGAGTTCAGAAGGAGATACACAAAGGAAAGCTGAATAGTTTGGATTTTTGATGTTTTTTTTTTTTCTTCTCCCTCTCAGAAGTGATTGTCTCATCTCCTTAATTTTCTTTCTAGATAATTTTATAAAACCCTTAGCACTCCTTAAAGTAAATGAATCCCAAAATGTTGTCAACTTTTTCTCTTCATTAAGTTTAGATGCTCAGCATGTAAGTTCATCCATCCAAGCCCAGCGTTTGACGTGGGAAAGCCACACAGTATATAAGCCTTCACAACAAAGGACACAATGTACTAATCTCATATGCGGGCAAGGTACCCACTGATCCTTGGTAATCCTGTTAGCCCCATGCTCCTCTCCAGCCCATCTGCAGTCACACTTGCAGTTTGGGCAAGGATTTGGCCAAACAAGAGAAGGACGTCACCTACTTGATGCACCAGCACATCCGGGGGCCAGTACCCCCATTCTAGTGCATGCTGGATCATGTTATGTCATGTCACTGTTGGTTAATGGTGCAGGATCAGCCACAGAAATGCTGCTTGGTATTTAAATTGCAACTTTGGTAAAGCAGGAAGCAAGAATCTTAGCAACTAATTATTACCAAGAGTTATTTGGGTAGTAATATCTGGACACGGAGTTTTTCATTGTCCTTTAGGAGAGCAAATGTAAATAACTGGTGTATTACTTACCTCTGCACTGATGCACAAGGAGACCTTATTGCAGCTTTCCTGTACTTCAAGGGGACTTATCAGAAAGATGGGGACAGTCTTTTTACCCTGTTGTGACAGGACAAGGGGTGACAGTTTTAATCTAAAAGAGGGGAGATGCAGCTTAGATAGAAGTTTTACACTGATGGTAATGAAACACTGTTCCAGGGTGCCCAGAGAGGTAGTAGAAGTCCCATCCTGGAAACATTCCAGGTGAGGTTGGATGGGGCTCTGAGCAACCTGCTTTAGTTGCAGATGTCCCTGCTGACTGCAGGGGGGTTAGACTAGGTGACCTTGAAAGATTCCTTCCAATCCAAATCATTCTATGATTTTATGATTCTATTGTATACTTTTGCTCTAAATTGGGCATTTTTATATAATCATGATCTACTTAGAATTGATAAACTCTATCAAATCACTAGTAAGTCTGGCTTTTTCCAAAGCAATTTAACTGTCAGTGTTTATTTGGCTTTTACAGGAGAGTGTAACACATTTAAAAAATTCCTTGGTTTCATATACACATCCATAACTGCAAATCCAGCTGTTTTTCTGTACTGTGTTGAACAAACTGGCCTATTTACTGCATTACAGCAGCCCTCTGCAGAAAAAAAATAAATATAAGTTTTTATTACTTTTTTGGATGATGTTTAGCAGAAACCTATATTCTCCTCATTATCTATGCAGTTCAGCTTTACCAGATTGTTTTTGACAGCAGTCAGTTGCAATAATGTTCGCAAGTGAAATGCAACTATTGCTTTTCCTTCCTTTGCTATTTCATAATAAAGTTAGTATTTCCGTAGGCACTGGAATCCTCATTTGCCTGACATGCAAGAAAATAACAATATTCTCCTGTTATCCCAACTTTGAAACATGATGATTAGAAGTATTATCATAGATCACAGAAAAATCTAGCTTGGAAGGGACTTCTGGAGACCATCTGGTCCAACCTTCTGCTAGAAGCAGAACCATCAAGTTAGGTTGTCCAGGGCTCTGTGAAGCCAAGTCCTGAATATTTCCAGTGAGAGAAATCCTACCATTTCTCTGGCAAACTATTCTACAGTTTAATTGTTCTCACAGTGATTTTTTTTTTACTTCCATCCAGACAGAATTTCTCCTTGAAGCAACTTGTTTGTATTAGCCTTAATGTGTTTTCCGTTGATGTATTCAGATACACAAATTAGTGCTTGCCTGCCTAAATAACCAAGAGAAGAAACAGCAATGGCCTTGTTTCAATTCTGATGTCACGCTGGACTACCTGGAGGCGACCTTTTACCCAGGTCTTTCATTCCCCTTTGCACAGCCTACGTAAGTACTGGACCGCCAACTAGGTGGTCTTCAACTACTCTGTCAAGTACCAGAGAACCAAGGAAGGCAGAAGTGTGCAGGAGGCTGAAACTGAGCATGTTAATATTCTGCAACAGCCACCCACCCCATTTTAAAGTGAAGTTTTTCAAGGCCTTTGCCTATTTAGCCTAACTGAGCTGCAGAGGTCGGAGCCGCCGCCAGCAGGGCTGTATTTGACCCCCATGTTGCGCACACACATCTCCCCTGCAGGCTGAAGGCCGAATGCAAAACAAACCTTGTAGCCCTGCCAACAATTACCTGTTGCTTGGCACACTGCCCAGAATAAAATCTTGCAAAAATTTTAGGCTCTCCTCCCCATTTCTCTGGTATATTTCTATAGCTATTTCAACAAGTGCCAAAAGGAAAACAGAAGAGACAATAAAAATGTTTGGCTTATGGAATCAGCATGCGGAACGCTTTGGCTGCGGTTCCCTTCGCTTTCCCAAATACTTGAAAGAATAACGAGAGGAAATACTAAAAAGAATCAGCAATCTAAACAAAGGTTGTGAGGTCAAATTCTCCCTTGCTCCTCCTTCCTTCTCTTTATCGCTGCTAGCCACTTGCTGGCTCTCAGCTGAAGGGGTTGGCTCCATTGTTAGTCCATGGACAAAAACAATAAACGACAAAAAAAAAATTTTGTGGGTGCCTGGTAATATCTTGAACTGTTCCAGAGTTTTGCCTTGTGCAACATGAAAACTCTGAGAACAAGGAAGAATAAACTCAAGTATGTGAAGTACCAGCCTTAACTCTGGTCACCATCAGTTGTGGTTGTCACTAGAGCCGGTTGCACAAATGACAGCTATGTCTGCTGTGGCCAGATGTATCTGCAAGGGGTGCTGAGGGAAAGTGACCAAGAAGACAAACAGCATCCTGGAGCAGTGTGACCAGCAGGAGCTAGGGCAGGGATCGTCCTTCTGGACTTGGCACTGGTGAGGTCACACCTCGAATACTGGGGTCTTATTTGGGCCCCTCATTCCAAGACATTCCAGGGCATTGAGGGGCTGGAGTGTGTCCAAAGAAGGGCAACAAAGCCCGTGAAGGGTCTACAGCACAAGACCTGTGAGGAGCAGCTGAGGGAACTGGGGTTGTTCAGCCTGGAGAAAGGGAGGCTCAGAGGAGACCCTCTTGCTCCCGACAGCTCCCTGAAAGGAGGTTATAGTGAAGTGGGGCTTAGTCTCTTCTTCCAAGGAACAAATGATAGAACAAGAGGAAATGGCCTCAAGTTGCACCAGGGGAGGTTTAGGTTGGACATTGGGAAAAATGTCTTCCTTGAAAGGGCTATGAAGCCCTGGGCCAGGCTTCCCGTGGAAGGGGTGGTGTCCCCATCCCTGGACAGATTGAAAAGACTTGTAGATGTGGTACTTGGGAACACAGTTTAGTGATGGACTGGTGATGCTGGGTTAACAGCTGGTCTTAATCTTACAGGTCTCTTCCAACCAGAACAACTCTGTGATTCTATGATTCACTTTGTAGAACTGTAATTGCAGCAATTAGGGAAGCAGTGGTGTAGCAAAGACACAAAGACAAGTTTTGAAGATTTTGGGCACAGAAGTTTTCCTGCCAATAGGTTGTCACAGCACTGAAATAGAAGTTTGAATATGTGATTTTAAAGATAACCCAGTGAAAGTTTTGCATCAAGTGGCAACCTGCATAAATAGGTGAAGGACTGTGAAAGTCCACCAGGCATAAAGATGTTTCTAGGAAGCACGCTGTGTTGGAGGATAGGATGGCTGCACATAGCTGCCACTCAGTGCAGTTCATCTAAATGCTGGATTTGCCATTGCAAAAGGAGTTTCTAGACTCCATCTGAGATGCTCCACTGTCCTGTGTCCCGAATGTTTCTGCTGTCCACAAAGTACAGGCAGCTTGTACTGCTACAGCCCTCAAGATGAACAGAGCCAAAGTCATAACCTAGTTGCACGTTGCCTAATTCAATATTCTGGGAGCACAGAGAGCCAAGGCCAACTCTGTCACTTTAGAGTCTTTTAAGTTAATTTCCTAGTTTAACAAGGAACGGGTTCACTGCAGTGACTGGTGTCACGTGGCTGTCATTGAAGAACTGGTGTGACACAGTGAAACTGAGGAAGCTATACAGTCCCTACTAAGTTTGCTGTCACACATCTAATTACAGTGGAGTGACAAAGGCTGTACTTCTAACTGCTCAAAGCCTGGAGCTGCTGACATGAACGGCAGGAATCAGATTTTTGGTTGATATTTACATATCCCAACACTTGCCATGAATGTTGAATGCACTGGCTACCAAAATCATGGATGCTTAGTTGTCCGCTCTAACTCTCTGAGCTTATGCAAAATATAACCTCAACCCAAACCCTAAACTAGCTATTCTCTTGCTCGTTTGCGAAGATGTTGTCACACCAAAGGCTACTCCTTGCTATTTGGCGCCCTCTCCCGAATGTCTACTTCTTATAGGCTGTTCTGGTCACAGAGGGAATCTCCCACATCCTCGTCCTCTGGTAAGGTCTTTCAGGACAAAAGTCCTTCTTGACCTTCCCAAACCCTACCTTTCAGACACCTAGGTTGTGGCAACTTATTGCACTCTGAAAGGCTCCCAGACGACCTTGGTTTTGTTAACGGACAGTTATCAGGCAATTAGTTTTCTTTACAAAGCAAAATAATTCTCAGCATCCTCAACTTAACAGGGTCCAGCTCTGCACTGATTGCCTCTGGTTTATTGATAACAATTATCTTTGCTACAAAATGCACTGAGCAGGTATTACTGTCTTAACCTCCTCAAGATAATCTCTCTATAACTTGTTTTTGGGCCCCTCACTCCAAGAAGGACATTGAGGTGCCAAAGCGTGTCCAGAGAAGTGCAATGAAGATGGTGAAGACTAAAGCGCAAGTCTTCTGAGGAGCATCTGATGGAACTGGGGTTGTTTAGCCTGGAGAAAATGAGGCTCAGAGGAAACCCTTTCGCTCCTGACAACTCCCTGAAAGGAGGTTATAGTGAAGTGGGTCTTGGTCTCTTCTCCCAACCAACGAATGATAGAACAAGAGTAAATGGCTTCTAGTTGCACCAGGGGAGGTTTAGGCTGGACATGAGGAAAACTGTCTCCTTTCGAGGGTTGTCAAGGCCTGGCCCAGGCTGCCCAAGGAAGTGGTGGAATCTCCATCCCTGGAGAGACTGAAAAGCCCTGTAGATGTGGTGCTGAGGGACATGGTTTAGTGGTGCCCTGGCAGTGCTGGGTTAATGGTTCGACTTAATGATCTTGAAGGTCTCTTCCAACCTAAACAATTCTATGATTCTACCTTTCCTTCAAAGAGATCAGCTGAAGCTGAAACAAATTGCTTTGAGCCTCACTACCCACTCACCATCATCCTTCATTCTTGGTACTCCCTGTAGTAAGGTTGCAATAGCTATGGAGTAGTGATTGTCTCAGCACTCAGCAGAGGCAAGAAGAAGCAGATACATTCTGTGTCTCTGTTCCAAATCTAAGTGTAAGCCCATTGTATCTGCAGCAAAGAAAGTTCAGAGAGGTGTGACCAGAGAGGCAAGTTCTCTGGTCGTCTGGCTGAGATTTTAACAATCTGAAACAGCAGCTCTGAGATAGAAAATTTGCTCCATGTATGGGTTCTCTTTCCTTGATGTGAGAGAGAATAAACCTGCCTGTTTTATCTGGAGATGAAAATCTATGGTCTTGACTCCCATAAAAGGCAAGGAATGGGGCACAAACCCTGAGGAGTTTCAGAATCCATACCAGAGGAAAGAATATGGGGCTAGCACTTAATTACCAGTTACGCATCCTCCTCTCACAGGCCGATTGCCAAACCACTTTCTCTTCTGTGTCCTTCCTCACTGTTATCTTTTTTACACTCTGTCAAGTCCACATTGCTTCCTCATCCCTGCTCAGTGTTCCAAGACTTGTCTTTATTGTATTTTCCTAGCTCATCATCAAAAAGATGCAAGAAACTAAGAAAATAAATTATGTCTTAGAACTAACAACACACAGAACTTTTGGCTAATGCTCTGTTGCAATATTTACGGTATTTGACCTATACATTTTAGAAGGCTTTTTAATTTAGGTTGAGGATGAGAAGTAGATGCCTGTTTTCAGTAAAAATTCATAGATACTGGCCATTCGTTTTCTGTTGCTACCTTTGAAAAGTCTTTCTGCAGGGTGCCCTGTTTGATTATTCTCTGACCAATGGCTGTACAACACTACTGGGAATTATTTGACAAGAAAATACACAAAAAACTTGTTTTCAGCTGCTTTGAGGAAACAGATGTGCACTCTGTGGATTCACTGTCCAAGAACTTTGTATCACCGCTTTTTTTTTTCCTCTAGACCTCCTGGACCAGTGCTGAGTGACAAGATGAAGCCTCCCAAATATGCACTTGTCATTTTTGTCTGTCTGTCCAATCAACGATGCGATGTATCTCTGAGGTGAATATGACAGTGTGGCTCCAACCACTCCTGCTGGAGCTAAGTGGTGAGGACCAGGACACGTGTGAAGCCTGGAACTTTGTAAAAGCTACTTCTGTACTTGTGCTGGGGATTTTGGTCATCCCTCCCCCCTCTTCTCCTGATGCACACCAAACCACTAGACTTCTGCAAAATAAGCCACTAAAAGGAGTAGGAAAAGGAACCCACAAAGTTTTGTGAATTGAAACCACCTACTGTATGATTTACTTCAGCATACCTGTTCCTGAAACACAGCAGGCAGTTCTGTAAAGAACGCAAAAAAAAAAAAGCAAAGCCTCCAACAATGTCTAATCTTTTATGACAGTTTCCTCCCACTACCACTTGGCTGGTTACTAGTGATGCCTGGAACTCCTTTCAAATAGTATTCTTTAAATTCTCTCCAAGGTTCAAAGTAGGCTTGTTTTAACTTTTCTTAAGGAAGTGTTCTCTGTTGTTGCTAAATTATTACCAAAACCCCCTGATCTTTGTGGCTCATGGAAGAAAAAAAGACATCAGCTTTTTCCCATCTGCTTCCTCTAACTTCAAGGTGTTCCAAAATCTTCAGCTTTGACCTTTGGGAAAATGTAGTTTTCACAGGGACTCATGTTATTTTTAAAATTAGGTATGGTTTATACATCTTGATCATGTAGATAGTACAGAATCACTACCTGAAAAGAATCCCTCCTTCCTTTCCTTCTTTTTCTTTCTTTCCTCTTTTCCTTCCTTTCCTTCTTTCCCCCTTAATTTTGTTGTTCCAAAGTTGTAATTGAAAGAGACCAAACAAACACAAGGCTAATAATGATCTGTTTTTAAGTACCTGCAATCAGGTTTTTATCTTTCTGATGAAATCTGTCATATCACACCTTCTGCAATTTCTCTTCCTCAGCTTTCTAAGCTCAGCTTCAAATTGTACTGCAGCTTAGTTTTAAAAGTTTGGACCTGGGCAGGGCATATAATGAGAACTTCAGCTTTAGCGTGCTCTATTCATCTGCCTTAGGTATGACTCAGAGCACCAAGTTATCTTGCTAACTTACTCAATTCAGAGGCAGGTGAGCACAAAGGGGACAATTCAGAAAACCTGAAGTAGATGTTTAGAGCACATTCTGTGGAAAAAACAACCAACACTAAACCAGGATTATAAATACAAAACCCCAGCTTCTTTGACCTATTAGCCACCCTCCAGCGTTCCCCTGATCTGCATTCATGGCAACGTCTCTTTTTCCCACTCAGTCACTCTGGCTACATAACAGAAAAATTCTTTAGTGCTGCTAATTTTTATTGTCATGGTGCTCCCACTGTTACGTTAATTAGATTAAACCAGACTCCAGGGAGACTGCAACAATGATAAACACTGTCGTAATCTGTCAGCTCTCTCTGAAATCACTTTTGATGGCTTTGTAAATGTGCTGCCCCAACAGACCACACCGCTGTGGAATGTAAATAATCTGGTTTGATTCTGCTATAATCAATACAGAAAAATAAATTTATAATGACTGGGAACATGAAGCACTTTATCAATCCTTCCAATCAACTAACCATGAAGAGGGCAGTGGAAACAATAATTTAAAATATGTATTACCACTGCCAATTTTTAACTATACAATGCAAATATTGTAGGGACTTCTCTCCTGTCAGAAGTTTAAAAAGACTGTACATTAATACTCATAATTTTCTTTGTCAGAAAAGATTGCCCTGCTCCATTCTTCCTGCTTTGCCTTGAATAGCTTGTAGCCTTTCCACTGCTAGTTTTAAAGATAATATTCAATTCAGACAACTTTTAAAATAGACCCTCATTCTGTAGGATTTCACTTGCAGGCAGTTAACTTCCAAATCCGTATTCTGACAGATTTCATCTGAGGAGAGTAGGGCAGAGAAGAACCTCAGGAAGGTCAGCAAGGGCAACCGTAGGGTCCTGTACCTGGGGAGGAATAACCCCCTGCACCAGTACAGCTCTGTGGAGAAGGATCTGGGACTCCAGCAATGTGCCTTCATGGCCCAGAAGGCTAATGGGATCCTGGGGTTCATTCAGAAGAGTGTGGCCAGAAGGTGAAGGGAGGTTCTCCTCCCCTCTACTCTGCCCTACTCAGGCCACATCTGGAGTATTGGGTCATCCAGTTCTGGGCTCCCCAGTTCTAGAGAGACAAGGAGCTACTGCACAGAGTCTGGCAGAGACTACGAAGATGGTGAGGGGACTGGAGGATCTCTGTGACAAGGAAAGGCTGAGAGCCCTGGGGCTGTTCAGCCTGGGGGAGAGAAGACTGAGAGGGGATCTTCTCAACACTTCTCAATATCTAAAGGGTGGGAGTCAAGAGGATGAGGCCAGACTCTTTTCAGGGGTGCCCAGCAACAGGACAAGGGGCAACAGGCACAAAATGGAACACAGGAGGTTCCAGCTGAACAGAAGGAAAAACATTCCTGTGAGGGTGCCAGAGCCCTGGACCAGGCTGCCCAGAGAGGTTGTGGAGCCTCCTTCTCTGGAGACTTTCAAAGCGCACCTTGACGTGATCCTGGGCAACCTGTTCTGGGTGACCCTGCTTTAGGAGGGGGCTTGGACAAGATGATCCCCAGAGGTCCCTTCCAAACCCTACCATGCTGGGATTCTGTGATTTTGTGAAAAAGAACAGTGCAAGAGTAACTACTCAAGTGCTTTTCTTGTCCTACTGTATGAAGACATTCAGCAAGAAGGCATTCCTCATAATCAGACTGTACTGAGAAGTTGGGTGGGCTACATAATTCCAGGTTCTTTACAAGTGATGTGGAAACCATTACAACAACTCCTGATGTACTTCTCACTAGCATTATGCCTCGTTTAACTAAATCCAAAAGGTTTAAGTCTTCTGCATCCGGCGTGTGTGTGCGTGTACGCACATACATGTCTGCTGGGTTCATAAACCTGGACTACACCTCTCACTTCTCCTCTGACTGCAAATGTGAACCAGATGGTGAAGCTGTAGAGAACAGGGGTAGGCTATTTTTCTCTAAACTGTGTTCTTGCTGGTCAAAAATTTTCCAAATAGCAGAACCACAGACTTTAAAAACAAGCAATGACATACAGCCAAGATCTCACTTTTCCATCCCTTAGCCTGAAAATAATAAAAGAAGAGTGGAGGTGGAACCCAAACACGGAAATTATTTCTTCTTTAGACCTCTACTCTAACATAACATCTTGAGGAAGAGTGGCTGGAAAGCTGCCCAGTGGAAAAGGATCTGGGTGCATTGGTTGGCAGCCAGCTGAATATGAGACATTATGGCTCAGGTGGCCAAGAAGGCCAAAAGCATCTTGGCTTCTGTCGGCACTAGTGTGGCCAACACGACTAGGGCAGGGATCATCCCCCTGGACTTGGCACTGGTGAGGCTGCACATCAAATACTGGGTCAGATTTGAGCCTCTCACTCCAAGAAGGACATTGAGGGGCTGGAACGTGTCCAGAGAAGGGCAATGAAGCTGGTGAACAGTTTAGAGTCCACACAAGTCTTGTGAGGAGTGGCTGAGGGAACTGGGGTTGTTTAGCTTGGAGAAAAGGAGGCTCAGGCGACCCCTTCTTATGCCCTACAACTCCCTTAAAGGACGCTGGAGGAAGGTGGTGGTTGGTCTCTTCTCCCAGATAATGAGACAGGACAAGAGGAAACAGCCTCTAGCTGTGCCACGGGAGGGTTAGGTTGGACATTAGGAAAAATCTCTTCCCCAAAAAGGTTGTCAAGTTCTGGCCCAGGCTGTCCAGGGCAGTGGTGGAGTCCCCATTGCTAAGGGTATTGTAAAGGTGTGTAGATGTGGTGCTGAGGGACATAGTTTAGTGATGGACTGGAGGTGCTGGGTTAACACTGGGACTTGATCTTAAGGGTCCTTTCCAACCTAAATGATTCTATGATTCTATAATGCCTGCCCCCAGCACCTATCAGTTCACTACAAATCCCTAATTCTTAGAGGCTGTTTGGAGGATTATCTGACTATTATTATCTTTGCCTTGAGGCATGGGAGCTGATTCACAAGCCTTTAGTGACTTGCTTGGGTGCACATGGGCAGGCTGTAGTACAAGTGGAAACTGGGCTAAACCTCATTGGAAAGAAACTCTCAAACAGCAAAATCATATTTAACATGTTGGACTGAACCATGAGTGGGTGCAGTATGCCTTACCACCCCCAAACTGATTAGAGCTCAGCTCGATGTGCCCCAAGTTCAGGACCCTGAACTTGAACTCACAGACAGCAGGACTGTCTTTGAGTTCAACAGCTCTTGAGGTTGATGAGAAAAGAGCAGTGTTAGGAAGAAGTGGGAAGAATTGTTTTGGGGACTCACATGCTGACTTGGAACAAGGATGCAGCTGGTGTACAGCTATTGCTCACAGTTTGTCGAGGTCACAACTGCTTAAGTTCAAATAATGGAAAAAACAGATGAGTTAAAAGAAAAACTCTTTGAATTCTATTTAAAATACATAGCTCAAGGATAGTCCTGCAAAATTTAGGATAGGGCCAGACTCTTCTCAATAGTTCCCAGCAACTGGACAAGGGGCAACGGGGACAAACTGGAACCCAGGAGGTTCCATCTGAACACGAGGAAAAATTTCTTTCCTGTGAGGGTGCCAGAGCTCTGGGACAGGCTGCCCAGAGAGGCTGTGGAGTCTCCTTCTCTGGAGAGATTCCAAACACACCTGGACGTGATCTTGGGCAACCTGTTTTGTGTGACCCTGCTTTAGGTAGGGGCTTGGATGAGATGTTCTGCAGAGGTCCCTTCCAACCACGACCCCGCTGGGGTTCTGTGCACCGCTATTGTCCGATGTGAAAAGCTCCACAAGAGGGCACCAGAGAATTATCTTAAGTACCCTCCAGCCCATTATCGACAGAAACCTCTTACTTGCACCTAATTCCGGATCAATAGTTGTATTAACCAGCTACAAGTCAGTCCTCCAATATAGATGCATTGAGTGGCAAATTTAGTGTTTCCAGCTACGCTCAGCTTGATGTTTGCTGCATCTGCTTTGGATCCCCAGCATCCTTGTGTGCAGGTGTTGCTTCTACCTGCAAACATCACCCCGTTTCTAACCTGCCACGTTGCCTTGTGGCACATGCCTCAAATATTGCCCAGAGCTCTCAGACGAGAACAGCAATTGTTAAATCTGTTTTCTGGGGCACAGCACTATTTTTTCTGTGCAAATGAAAAGTTCAGCACTGCAAGAGACAGCTTTATTACAGGTTAGTCTCACACTGCAGAACTCTTCTGCCAAAAGCCACCACCTTCCATGCTTCAAAGGCCTTTGGTCTTGTCTTTGCAATGCATATATGTAGTTATTTAAAAAAAAAAAATTAAAAAATATTAAAACATTGTGTACAGAATTTCCCCTTTGGGAAACCACATTTGATAGGTGTTAATCACACTTGTTTCTTCACTGCAGAGGACAGGGCATTGCAAACATGCACAAATTAATCACAAATTACAAAGCTGTAAACATGGTTTCATCATGTCCCTGTCTCTCTTCAAATACCTCTGCTAGGCACCAGAGATGAAGCATTCTGTATTCTTTACCCTGAGACTACTTAGATCCTTCTGAAAGAACATGTAAAATCTCCTCAACTATTTTTAGGAAACAAGAAAATAAAATAAAATAAAAAAAAACCCAAACCCTAACAAACTAGAAGGCTTTCTCTTTCCCCTCAATTCACTTTGCAAAATGTTAATAGAACAATGCAACAGGTAAATAGAGTAGTAAAAAAGGAGTTACGGGAGGAGATGCAACTTGACACTGAGCCTGGATTCTGTCTGATTTACTGCCCCTTTGGTAGAGAAAGGTGAACAATTCTTCTTCTTCACTAAAACATTTCAAAAAGTCATCCTTTAGGAAATCTAACAGAGGAATGTTAAAACTCTTTGAAGCAGATTGACAATGATTCATTTGCAATTGTTTTGAAACAACTGCTTATTTGCAGAAGCCCCTGCCTAGCACATGAAACTAGTGTTGGCCCCTAGCTGTGATACTCGTGAGAAGTGGCAGGGCTTTGTCCTGGCCCTGGATTTCTGGGAATGGATGGGTATCCACTAGCTTAACTTTTGTAGCCTGAATTTTGAATATCCATTAGCTACATGGAACAGGTCATAACACACAATATCTTACAGGCAGAAGGAAACTCTCATCCTCTGAAATAAGCTGGACAAGAATAATACTCTGTTATCAGAGATTAAATCACTAGTGAATTCGAGCCAAAAAGTGTTTAGTGTACTCTGAAAGTATAGTTTGGAGGACAAGAAAGTAGGACCAAACATCTGGCTTCACATGCAAGAATCTACAACAGAGCATAAACTAGCAACAGGAAATTCACACCTACGTTGTGACACAATATCTTACAGGCAGAAGGAAACCACGTGTGTTTACTGTGCTACTCTCATCCTCTGAAATAAGCTGGACAAGAATAATACTCTGTTATCAGAGATTAAATCACTAGTGAATTCGAGCCAAAAAGTGTTTAGTGTACTCTGAAAGTATAGTTTGGAGGACAAGAAAGTAGGACCAAACATCTGGCTTCACATGCAAGAATCTACAACAGAGCATAAACTAGCAACAGGAAATTCACACCTACGTTGTGGAGGGCCACAAAGAGATTAGAGGGCTGGAACACCTCTCCTCTAAGGAGAGTCTGAGAAAGTTGGGGTGGTTCAGTCTGGAGAAGGCTACAGGGAGACCTTATTGTGGCCTCTCAGTATCTGAAGGGAGCCTACAAGAAAGCTGAGAAGGAACTTTTGACAAGGTCTTTCTTGTAGTGATAGGATAAGGGTCAATGGCTTATAATTAGTGATAGGATAAGGGTCAATGGTTTATAACTGGAAGAGGATGGACTTAGATTAGGAATTAGGAAGAAGTTCTTTACTCTGAGGATGGTGAGACACTGGCCCAGGTTGCCCAGTGAAGGTGTGGCCTTGTGCAACTTTATCTAATGGGAGGTGTCCTTGCCTATGGCAGGGGGGTTGGAACTAGATGATTTTTAAGGTCCCTTCTGACTCAAAACTTCCTGTGATTCTGTGATTCCATGTTAGGGCACCTGAATGGCTGTGAACACTCTAAGAAAGTTTGCTCTTTGGGGCAAATAAAGAACTTCTATCTATTCAGTTCTGATTTGCTTTGGCAGAACATGCAAGAAGAAACAATTACTACCATTGTTTTTGTTGTGGCTAAACAATATGTTTTAGATAAAGGGAATTAATACTTTTACTGTATTAAAGGGATAAAGGAAATGCCTGAAGTTTCCACCAAATGAAAAATATTTTTAATAAGCTAATTACCTGATTAAATAATTACATTCTTTGTCTCCCTGCATTCCTACACCTCTTAATATACTGTCTGAAATATCAAATTCAGAATTAATACCAGCCATTAAGTATATGCTACCACACTCCCAAAGTCCAAATGAAGCACATCTTTCCAAATGATACCTCTAATTATCCAGCTTTGTTCTTTCAGTCAAATATCTTCATATGCCTTGGAGACAAACTAAGGAGACATAAAATGTCTACTCAAAGTATATATATTCTGAAAACATTGTGTATTTTCCAGCATAAGCCTGAAGACCACAGATTTTGTAAGTACTTTTTTTTTCAGTCTAAGTGGGTCTGGGGGCTTGCCTTTTGAAATGTTTAAGAATCTGCATTTCATATACTCACTTTCTGATTTGAGTGGCCCTTCCTGTAATTCAGGAGTGTTCTACTTTTAACTGTCCTTCATTTTCTAAATCAGCCAAATCCTTTGAGCACTGCTTGAAACTTCATTTTATGAAGCAGATGATGTTATCTTGCAGCTACTCCTGCAGTTTGTGGGTAGTTTTGCCCTCTATTTTCACTTTGCTAATAGGATTACTTTCAGAACCATGCAGTTTAATGCTGTTATGAAAACACTGTCTGGAAAATGCTAAATATTTTGTTACTGATACCACTGTTGTTCCACATTTGTGGTTGTATGATTGTTTGGCTTGTATCGACCCTGGAGTGCTTTATTCCTATACAACTACCAAGGCTATTAGACTATATTGGCAGTTAAGAGTTAAGATTTTTTTTTTCCTACATTGTCTCTCATCTTTGCCCTCTTATAAGCAAGCTGCATGAGAACTGGGCCTGATACCATTTCCATCAAAGCTGGTGAAAGTTTATGCCCCTGCTTGCTCAAAATCTGTTGCCCTTCTGCACACTGCAGTTGTGAGTTTATTAAGGTATTAGGGTCAGATACATCAACATTTTTAGGATATGCTGGAATGGAAAACAAGTATTTGACCCTTCCTAAACTAGATCTGCTATGTTACTATCTGCTCCTAGTTCTGCTACTCCTAGCTCAGGCAGGACTTACAAACTGCTATGTTTAGCAATACCTTTCCCTCTTGGGTCAGCACAGATTGACCAAATGATTGTCCAATTTGTGCATTTCGATCCTTGAGTAACATGGATTCTGCTACAATTCCCATCTATTCATGTTACCTCTGTGAGTAGTTAATATGCCGTGGCTTTCTCCTTCCCACTTCTCTTTATCTACAATTTTTAAAATAAAGCCACCAGCTTTTCAAAGTTCTGCAGACATACTACTAGGGTATTATCTTACCCATTAGTCCAGGAAATAAATACAGATTATGGTAGAGCTGACTGTTTCTGACACACACGGAATGATTTTTATCACATACAGATGCAAGCATCCAGGAAGTATGACCCCTCCCAAAAGAGATGACAAACCAGCTGTTCATTACTGCTGAGCATAACCTACTGCACTGTTAGCGAGGACATCCAAAGTAAATCCTAACATTTCTCTTCAAGATGCCCATTTCAGTGTTGCATGAAGTGACCTGTCTTCTGCCTTGGCATGAAAGGAACCCTCTATCACTGACTGCTTTAGGTCCGGTAAACCCAGCTACAGTCAGAGAACCCTACTTCAAATACAACTGCCTTCATGGAAGTGAGCTGTCACTCGATGGAAGGGCTACCCTATGCCTTTTTGCAGCTCTCTTATGACCCAGAAAAGGGTTTTTCCTCTGGATTGCCACTGGACTTTTTCACCAGGTTGTTCTAGCTCTAGCAAGAGGGAGAAGAACATTGCAGTTAGAGCCACGCTGCGGTGATTCACATCAGTCCATCTACCTGTGCCAATGGCACCTGTCAATTCAAGATACCATTGCAAAGCAAATGTTTCTTGTCAAGGTATCTTAGTGTAGTTTTGAAGCTGGAATAGACACTAGTATGACATGCAAGTGTACAGAGGGTTTTCTTGTCTTCTGAACTTCCTCTGGAATGGGACCTGCCACAATACAATCTGTGCTGAGCAATCTTGTTCCATTTCCCTCTGTTCCCATTCATTATACTGAACATTTTTCATTAGAGATCACACAGCTTGTGTGCCCCTGCTGTATTTATAAAGAATCTAAATATTAAATTGCAGCAAACCCATCAATTCTGAACCAGTGTCAGTTCAGAAGAACAACCTCAGTGCCCCTTCTTCCTGCCTCACTTGGCTGTGATTTGATCTCAAGGAAAGCTGCTTTGCATACACTTTGTAACCTGCACAAAGGGTAAAAGCCTCAGAAGTCTCTCCTGTGCTCTTTGACCAAGGCAGCCACCACGGGGAAAAAGGACTATTTTACTAATGCAGGGGCAGACAAGTCTCTCAGCCTATCTGGGACACCACCAGTTAGCTCACCTCATCTTACCTAGCCACTGCCTCTTTATTTTTAACTTGCTATCATTTATTTACACACTCACCTTTCTTTACCGTAACATACCACAGCAGAGTAACGCACCAAGACAGACATTCCCTCCTACCCTCTCCCACCTTTTGTGTATTATTTACAGTTCCCTGCCTCCAGACTTTTAAAATGGCAGTACTTTATCTTCCTTTTTCTTCTCTCTCTATACTGGTTTCTAAAAGGCAGTGAATGGGTGACCTTCAATCACTTTAACAGGTAATAAATATTTTACCTGGAAGGAGGACATGGAAACAACATGTCTCAGTTGACTGGAGTAATTTTCTTTACTATTATTTGCTGCTGCAAGCAGCAGAAGAAATGTTTCCATTACACCAGGAGCACTGGAAACCACAAGCTGATGAAAGTTTTTTCCAGCTCTCACACTGCATGGTTTTTCTACCTGCTGCAGAGAAAGCTGCAAAGAACAAAAATGCTCACAAATGCAAAGGTTTGAAATACCATATTATCCATCTCCCAAGGGTTTCTTGGCTGCACTGTGAGTGCAGAATCACAGAATGGTGGGGTAACTTGGGCTGGCAGTGACCTCAGAAGGTCTCTGTCCAACCTCCCACTCAAGGTAGGTCAGCTCTGGGGTCAGACCAGGTTGCTCAGGGCTTGAACCAGCTGGGTCTTGAAAACCTCCAAGAATGGAGGTGGCACAGCCTCGCTGGGCAAACTGTGCTGTTGCTTGAGTGTCCTCATGGGGAATGGGTTCTCCTGCATTCAGTCCAAACCTTGCTTGTTTCAGTTTCTTGTGCTCCCTTGTGGGCCCATATTCTCAACAGCCTCATAGGAAGGGCTTGGATGGTGTAAGGTCCCCAAAGCCTTCCCTGCTGCAGGCTGACCAAGTCCCACTCCTGTGTCCCCTCTTCTCAGGGCAACTGCTCCAGCTTCAGCCACTCTGGAGGCTCTCCTGACCTTGCTCCAGTTTGTCAATGCCTTTCGTGTACTAGGAGCCCCAAACTGGACAAGGTATCTGAATGGGATCTAAGGAGTGCTGAGCAGAAGAGACTATTCTGCCCCTTGCTCTTCTGACCTTTTCCCTGTTTGTGCCACCCAGGCAGCTGGCCCCAGGGCCTTCAGTACAAAGGCAGCAGTGTCCTGGGTACCTGGCATGGAACAGAACTGTGCATACACACCACATTTTTCCCCTGAACAGGAAACCTTCATGTTTGTGTCTTGGCAGACTGACAGCCTGCACTTGAAAAGTATTCAGCAGCCTTTTTTTTCATCCTTAGGAGCAGCTAGAACACCACATCGCAGAGAAGAACCATGGTGCTACTATTAAATTGTAAACACAAGAAACAGAAAACAAAATCAAACAGATATAAATATGGTGGCTGGGACACCACTAGCACAACTTAACTGTGTTGAATTTCTTTATGTCTCCCTTTCAGCAAACTCTTCTTCAAAATGTTTATAGTTTATTAATTTACATGCCACTGGATCATGTTGCAATTTACCAGAGGCTTCCAACTCACCTTCACTCCATCTGCCCTTGCAGATCTGCCTTCCTTACAACTGTGTGCTTTCATTTAGCAAACCTTATGTTTACAACAGTCAGTGACCTAATATTCATTTAGCTTTTTGCATCTCAAAAAAAAATTTTACTGACAGTGGTCTATTAACATAGGATCTTCTTCACTCACCGCAGTACTGCAGACAATTCACAAGCGAAGCAATTTTCACCAGAGGACAATTTCTGTACAGCAACAGGTTGACAGACATATTCCCTTCCTTGGCACTGATGAACAGCTGAAACATCATGAAAATTTCAAATCATTAATTCTGACTAGCATCATTCCAAAGGGAGGAACTTATCAGGATCTCCTTTTCTGTTCTGTGCTAGCTTTGAACTTTAACATTTAAACAGCTCAATGCAACCCACTTAAGAAAAATAATTCTTTTTAAATACCTAATTAAGAATGAAAAAGGACTGTTAAATCCTGTCCTGAGTTGACTCTCTCTAAGATTTAGCTGAGACATTTGATCACACTTAGAAACAGAGATGTTAGTGCCGACTACTTTATCAAGCTCTTGTGAGGATTTAATTATACAGGCCGTGGTGTAGATCACAAGAAGTAGGGGGAGAGAAAGCTACTACACAAAAATAGTTACTTGGAATGTCCATGAATAACCTGACATGGGTTGGAATTTCTTAAAAACACATGTGGTTCTGCAAAGCGGAAAGAAGTCCAAACCAGGACTGTGTTAATGTTCCCATTATGAGATTATTAACTGCAACACTCTAGGAAACCTTAAAATACTCCATCTTGAATTCCTTTAAATATTCTGTATTGAATATCCTTAAATGATGTTGCTGCATCATTAAAGACTGAAGTATTAATTCAAATTTATGTCTCACAAGGTGATCTCTGTTCAGTTTTTACTCACACCAGATTTAATTACACTAAGTGTACTGCTTTGCATTTGCTATAAACCAGTTAATGACAAGACCAATAAAGGTACCACTGAAGACCCAAAGCTCATAAAAACGATCTTAATTTCAGAAACATTAAAACACGAGCACCGTTATTTCACATTACAACTGCAGAGCGGATTTGAGATGCTCAAAAACATCTAATGTGCATCTTTGTACCTTAAATACTGACTCTCGTTTCAGTTCCTGACCCGTGTTTGAGGCGTGTGAAGAAGGCATCAGAAGCCTTTATGGTGTCCCACGGTGCCCCAGCCTCACGCCACAGCCAAGCCCTGGCCCGGGAGTCCAGCTCCATCTCACAGCCTGCAAACGGCCGCGGCGAGGTGGCCCAGAGCAGGACGGGTGACGAGCCGTGGAGCGTGGAGCGCACGTTCAGGGAGAAAAGCCCAGCAAAGGCCAGCCGGAGGCCACGGGCTTAGCCCACAGGCTGAAGAGGCTGCCGGAGCTGCTCTCGACCGAAGTGAGTTTAACAACCTCGCTCCATCGCTTCGCTGGGCGATGCGGCTGCCGGGGGCCAGGCCGGGCT
>NW_008593116.1:0-2915 GCF_000691845.1 Merops nubicus | reverse complement strand
TGACCCCCATTAACCCAACATCCCCCTCCATTAACAAACCCCTCATTAACTGGACATCCCCCTCCACTAACGAGCCCCCTGTTAACTCGGGTGGGGTTTTTTATTAACCCATTTAGGGGTGTTTTTGGTCTCCCCCATCTCCTGGGGTGTCCTCCCCTCCTGCTGAGGTCAGGAGGCACCAGAGGTGACCAGGGCTGGAGGATTTCCCCCCTCTGGCCTGGGTGGCCTTCCCCCCTCCTCGAGGCAGCCTTGCCCCATCCCACCAGACCCTTTTTGGTGTAAATTGGGGTATTTTGGGTGCTTGGTTGTGCTGATGCTCTGGCTGAGGTTCCCACCTCTCCAGGAGCTTCCCTCCTTTCCCACCCTTCCCCCTGCTCCTCCACCTCTTCCAGCCCACGCGGGTCTCTCCTCCAGCTCCACCACACCCAAATTCCCTTTCATTTGCACTAATTAAGGGCTCCAAGCCCACGAGATCATTATCTAGGAGCTCCTGCTCCCCGTGCCGCTCCCGGCAGAAGGAATCCCCTTTGCCCTCAGCTTTCCCAGCAGAATTGACCCATTTTTACCTTTTTTTGCCCCAGATTCTAGTCTCCTGTGTGGGCAGAGCCCTGCCTCACGCCGTGGCTCCTTCCTCTTCCTCTTCCTCCGTGGTTCCTGCTCCCATTTCCCACAGGAAACTTCTCCCCAGCTTCTCTGTCACCGTGCCCCTCTATCTCTGTGACCCCTGTGACCCATTTTTGGCCCTTTTCGTGTCCCCTGGGCACAAACATGGCTCGAGGCCAGGGCAGAGATGGTGACACTCAGGTCGAGCCCTTCAGGCAGGTGAATTTTGGGGGTTTCCATTCCAAGGGTGTTTTTTTTTTTCCCTCCTGCTGCTCCTTTTTGACCCCTGGGAGTCGTTTCAGCTGCACAGACTCTTTCACTGCTGGTTTTTATGGGAGAAAGTGTCATTTTAGGAACTTTTTTGAGGCAGGGCTGTGTGGGATGAGGAGAATCATCGAAGCATTAAGGTTGGAGAAGTCCTCTAAGCTCAGCAAAGTCCAACCATCCACCCAACACTCCCATGGCCACTAAACCACGTCCCCAAGTGCCACATCAACAGGGCTTTTGAGCCCCTCCAGGGGTGGGGACTCCACCACTGCCCTGGGCAGCCTGGCACAGGCCTCCACAGCCCTCCAGGGCAAGAAATTGTTCCTCAGGGGCAACTGAAACCTCCCCTGGGGCAATTTAAGGCCCTTTAGGGTCTAGTCCCTTGATCCTTGGAGTTGTGAGAGCCAGAAGGTCTCCCCTGAGCCTCCTTTGCTCCAGGCTCAGCACCCCCAGCTCCCCCTCCCCACACTTGGCCTCGAGACCCTTCCCCGTCGTGGTCCCTGCTGGCCACAGAAACTCCAGGCCCGGGCCTGAATTTAAATCATCATTTTGCCCAATAATCTGAGTTTAATTCATTGTTTTGCACAACAATCTGTGTTCAATTCATCATTTTGCCCAATAATGTGAATTTAAGTCGTCGATTTGCCCAGATAATCTCTATTAATTCATCATTTGGCCTGGCTAATCTGTATTGAATCCATCATTCGGCCCACTGATGTGGATTTCATTAATAATTTGGACCCATAATCTGTATTTAATACCTCCTTTTGACCAATATTCTGAAATGAACAGCTCGTTTTGACCAATAATCTCTGTTAATTTGTCACTTTGCCCAAAATAGCTCCATTCCTTTGTTATTTTCATGAGTAATCTGTATTTAATTAATTTATTGGCCTATCTAATCTTTATTTTATTCCCCATTTTGCCCAGCTAATCTGTATTTCATTCAGCATTTTGCCCAATAATTTGAATTTAATTCCATCATTTTGCCCAGATAATCTCTACTAATTTATTATTTTCTCCAATAACCTCTATTAATTTCTTATTTGGCCCATCTAATCTGTATTAATTAATCCTTTGGCTCTGCTAATCTGGATTTAATTCATTATTTCAACCAGGTAATCTCTCTTAACTCATAATTTTGCCCAGTAATCTGTATTAATTAGTTATTTTTCCTGGCTAACTTGTATTTAATTCATTATTAGGCCCAGATAATCTGTATCTAATTCATCTTTTGGCTCTATAATCTGTATTTAATTCCTCATTTTGACTAGAAAATTAATTATTTTGCTCAATACCTTCTATTAATTAGCTATTTTGCCCAATTTATCTATATGAATGGATCATCTGGCCCAGTTTATCTATATTTAATCCATAATTTTGCCCAATAACCTCTATTAATTACTTATTTGGGCCAGCTAATCTGTATTAATTTCTGGTTTGGCCCAGCTAACCTGTATTTAATTCATCCTTTTCCTCAATAACCTCTATAAATTAGTTATTTTGCCCAGTTTATCTACATGAATTGTTCATTTGTCCCAGCTCATCAGCATTAACCTCTATTAATTCATTATATGGGCTAAATAATCTGTATTAATTGCTAGTTTGGCCCAGGTTACCTGTATTTAATTCATTCTTTTCCTCAATAACCTCTATTAATTCATTATATGGGCTAAATAATCTGTATTAATTGCTAGTTTGGCCCAGGTTACCTGTATTTAATTCATTCTTTTCCTCAATAACCTCTATTAATTTGCTATTTTATACAGTTTATCTATATTAATTGATCATTTGGCCCAGCTCATCAGCATTTAATTCATCCTTTTGCTCAATGACCTCTACTAATTCATTATTTGGGCTAAATAATCTGTATTAATTGGTAGTTTGACACAGATTACCTGTATTTAATTCACCCTTTTCCTCAATAACCTCTATTAATTTGCTATTTTATCCAGTTTATTTATATTAATAGATTATTTGGCCCAGCTAACCTGTATTTACTTCATCCTTTTGGCCAGTAACCTCTATTAATTCATTATATGGGC
>NW_008593115.1:0-9198 GCF_000691845.1 Merops nubicus | reverse complement strand
GGGTTTGTATTTTTCTCCCCTTTCTCCCTCCCGTGCGGGGTTATGGGGTGAGGGAGCGGCCCCGTGGTGCCCAGCTCCTGCCTGGGCCTGAACCACCACGGTCCTCCACACCCTCAGCCTGCACATCTCTACCTGCCTGAGATCCCAGTGGCATCAGCAAACTGCTCCTATGGCCAGAAATAAATACTAACATCATTCTGAAAGCCAAAAAAGATAGCAAGGAAAAAAAAATCACAAGCATAACGTAAGATTTTAGAAGCTTTCATTTTAATAATTGATTTTGCAGTTTGCCTCAAAAAAGAAAATGTTTTTCTTCTGAAGATACAGGATTGACCCTAAAGTACCTTTAGTAGAAAGTGGCTAAACAGAATATTCATAAACACTATGTAGAAGCAGTAAAGGTCTTTTAGAAGCACAACTACATTAAAATGTAAATAGTTTCTTATATACAAAAATTTGTTTTTACAAAAAATTGTTTTTATAGACAACCTGTTCCCCTTCAGAGAGAATCTTACTCATGCAATAAACATTTTGTGTGCTTCCATTAGTGTTCCGGGCTTTAATTAAGGACATCATACAGAATCATAGAATTGTTTTGGTTGGAAGAGACCTCTAAGATCATCAAATCAAATCATAAACCCAGCGCCACCAGGTCACCACTAAACCATGTCCCTCAGCAACACATCCACCCCATCTTTAAATATATCCAGGGATGGTGACTCTACCGCTTCCTTGGGCAGCCTGTTCCAGTGGTTGACAACCCTTTCTATGAAGAAATTTTTCCTAATATCCAACCTAAACCTCCCCTGGTGCAACTTGAGGCTACTTCCTCTGGTCATATTGCTTGTTACTTGGGACAACAGACTGAACCCCACCCCACCTCTCTACAACTTCCTGTTGGGTAGATGTAGAGTGCAATAAGGTCTCCCCTGAGCCTCCTTTTCTACAGGCTGAACAACCTCAGTTCACTCAGCTGCTCCTTCTAAGGCTTGTTCTCTAGATCCTTCCAGCTTTGTTGCCCTTCTTTGGACACGCTCCAGAACCTCAGTGCCTTTCTTGTAGTGAGGTGCCCAAAAATGAACACACTATTCAAGGTGTGGCCTCACCAGTGCTGAGTACAGGGGGATGACTATTTTCCATAGTCTCGCTGGCCACACTATTTCTGCTACAAGCCAGGATGCTGTTGGCCTTCTTGGCCACCTGGGCACACTGCCGGGTCATATTCAGATGCATATTGATCAATGCTCCCAGGTCCTCTTCTGCCATGCAGCTTTACAACCACTCTTCCCCAAGCCTGTACTGTTGCCTGGGGCTATTGTGACCCACGTGCAGGAGCCGGCACTTGGCCTTGTTGAATCTCATACAGCTGGTCTTGGCCCATCAATCCAGTACGTCAACACTTCTGCCTAACTTTGTGTCATGTGCAAACTTACTGAGGTTACCCTCGATCCCCTCATTTAGATCACTGATAAAGATATTAAATAGAACAGGCCCCCGTATGAAGCCCGAGGGAACACCCCAATGGGCACTCAGAGGACAACTGGTCTTACCATTAAAGGCTGAGGCAAAGAAGACATTCAGTACCTCAGCTTTTTCCTCACCTCTGGTCACCATGTATCCCCCTGCATCTAACAGAGAGGATGTAGATTCTCCTCAATCCTCCTTTTGCTCTTAATGTATTTATAAAAAAACTTTTTATTTTCTTTTATGGCAGTAGCCAGATTAAGTTCTAGCTGGGCTTTGGCCTTTCTAATTTTCTCTTTGCATAGCCTCAAAAAATCTTTGTACTCTTCCCAAGGGGCCTGGCCATTCAGCCAAAGGCCATAGACTTTTCTTCTTGTGTTTCAGCCAAAGCTCTCTGTTTAGTCATGCTGGCTTTCTTCCCCACCGAGTCATCTCATGGCACACTGGGATGGCCTGCTCCTGAGCCTTAAAGATTTCCTTCTTGAAGAATATCCAGCCTTCCTGGAGTCCTTTGCCCTTCAGGACTGCCTCCGAAGGGACTCTGTCAATCAGCCTCCTAAGCAAGTCAAAGTCCACCCTCTGGAAGTCTAAGGTGGCAGTTCTTCTGACCCCCTTCCTTACTTCTGCAGGAACTGAAAACTCTATGATTTCATCATCACTACACCAAATCCAGCCTCTAAAATTCAAATTACCCACAAGTCCTCTATTTATGAACAATAGGTCTAGCAGGGAGCCTTCCCTCATTGGCTCACTCACCAGCTATGTCAGAAAACTATCTTCTACGCATTCCAGGAACCTCCTAGACTGTTTTCTCCCTGCTGTATGGTATTTCCAGACATCAAGTAAGTTGAAGTATCCTGTGAGAACAAATGGTAGTGACTGTGAGACTTCCATGATGTACAATGAAAATAAACACATGCACATACAGTATGTATAGAATATATATGCTAATGCTGCAATACTATAGTACCTGTCAGCTGTTCCCATTGTGCAAGAAATCATAAAAAAATACACACATGGGAAGAAACGGTCTCAAGTCACAGGCAATTTACTTCCAGGCTTTAAATCTTTAAAGAATTCAGCACACACCCTATATTCTTAGGACAAATTGGGGGTGAAAAGGGAACAGTGTATTACCAAAAACTTGTCACTAAGTCAATTCATAGATTTAGCTAATTTTGAGTATGTCAAATAATACTTATACCTTGCACATGTAATACTTTATAATCACTGTAATCACTGCCTATTTTTTACATTTGGTTTTCCTAACTACTGTAATCCCAAAATTGTTGTAGAGTAGCATGGGAGCATGGCATGGTCTGCAATGGCATCCCCAAGCAGGGAAGGCCAAGTGTCTCTGCAGAAGCTACACCACCTACACGTGGTCACATTTCCTGATGTCAGATATAAAAACGCTGAAAAGAGGCTGAAAAATTTGCAAGAGTGAGCCATTTGTAAACCTATTTCTGTATCAAAGAAAGGCCATGAAGCGAAAAGTAAACCGTTTTAAGTAAAGATATAGCAACACCATTAAATCACAATCAATGACAACGCTGCAAGTAAACTGTTAACTACCACAAGCTGAAAATAAACTGTTTCCTTTTTTCCATGCTCACTTTAATCTTCTGAGAGGCAGGAAGGGGGAAGACAGGAGGAGGCAACAGTTTCAGACTTGTGGAGCTTATCGAATTCCAGATTGGATGATTAGAGCAAAGCTACGAAGAAAACATCCCCTCTCCCCACCTTCCTCCCCAGAAAGGAAGCACAGCCTTTAGGACCAATCTGCAATGTTTGTTTGCTGCTCTTTAAAGAAGTGCTCTGGAGAGCATTTTTCCTAAGCTGTTTTTATCACTGTCTGGAAGCTTCAAAATAAACAAGAGTACTGGAAATGGAAGAACAGAAAATATGACATTCTGGTTTATTTTATTTCAGAGTGAGACAAGTAAAGGAAATAAATAAGGTCCTTTGTTGTCATACAATATAAAGTGGAAGGGAATAAGAGCTTTAAATTTGAGAAGTATCACTGCTAACCCCAGGGAAAAAAAAATCACTGATGGGCTGAAGAAAATGGGGGGAAAAAAGAGGGCTGTCTTTCATGATATTTCATTGATTATTTACTTTGTCATTTTAACAATGAGATTTCATATTCCTGAGTTCTATACCCAGGAAAGGAAAAAAAAAAATAAGAACAATCCAAAAAAATCACTGTATTTTGACAGTTTGCTTTCCCAAAAAAAAGCCCTGCTCTCTACTGGCTTCCAAAAAAAGACTCTCCCATAATGAAAAACAGGAAATTAAATTCTCAGGACAACACACTAGAATTACAAATGAAAAGATTTTGCCGTGACATAATGCTTCAGCCTCAAGCACAGGATCAAGTCTTTATTCTTTCACACTGCCCTTGAATACATCAGGTTTCCCCTTAGAAAGTGAGTGTCCCAGTGTGAACCAGAATAAACACAAGCTTTGTGTAACTCCAGGATTGCGCTACATTGATATAAACCTCTTTGCAATACAAAAGCCACAAAAATGCATTTATTTTGCTGGAATATTCCATGGATTTACAACATCTTTATTCCTCAGTATAAGATCCCTTTACTTTTTTGTCTTTTGTTTTTCAGGATTAAGCAAATGCCTGAGTGGTGGAACTAATGAAACTGGATTTCCAGCTAGTTTGGGCTTGTGATGCCACAGTGACAACACGAGTCCTTCCTGGGCTGCATCCCAGTGCTGCTGGCTCCCCCATGCTCCAGAGTGCCAAGTACCTGGCTATGTCTGCTGGGCAAGCCTTGTTGCAGCTGCTGGCTGGCCTTTGGGGGTGCCTGCAGCATCCTGCCCCTGGTGCCTTGCACCCAGCCTTTCTCCTTGCAGCAGACAATGCACTGAAGAAAGGACTGTGAAGCTCGATGCTGCCCCCGAAGACTAGAGACAGTCTGCAGAGTTATAAAGAGGAGGACTGGCATGCAGACACACCGAGTTAACAGCCTAACACCCACTTCCTCAGGAAACTAGGCTAAAAAATCTGGGTTTTCTCTTGCTATGCCCCCTCTCCCTGCCCCCAACTATGCAGATGCAGTATTAAAAAAAAAAAAAAAAAAAAAAAAAAAGAAAAAAAGTAGCATAGACATAAGGCTTAAGGGCTATACACTATTCCCAAACAGCATCTGGATTACTGTTTTAGGCATGTTTCAGAAGTGTCATTGGCTTCCTGTTTAATATTCATTTTTTATTGCTGCACAAAGTCAGCCTCCGCTCAAAGAGCAATATATTACTCTCACATCCTCCAAGCAGACCCTTAATGAGGATATTCTGGTTTCTTGATATTCAGAGACCTTCTGTTGGCATCAGCATAAGATCAGCATATGCTTGAACACACAGCACACAGTGAAGTCAGCTCTCCCTATTAAAACTGAGCCACGGGATTAAAAGGGACCTTGAATGACCATCTAGGCAGCTTCCCTACTCAAGGCAGGATCAACTGCACTTATGTTATTCTTTTAATTAGGCCACCTGACCCAGATGGGGGAAAACAGATATGCTTTGGGGTCCCAGTCCCTTCCTGAGCCTGAAACTTCACCCGTGTTGCCCTGGTCCAGCCCTCTGCCACGCTAGTTAATCTAGGAAGAGATCCCTGCCCGCAAACCCTGTCTTTCTTGCATTGCCATGGTTACAGTGCTGCTATTACCACATATGTTGAGCCTATTTTTAAAAGCCTGCAATGACAGAAGATGCTGGTGAGGCCATAATCTCAACAAAGTCTAAAATTTCTCCAGCAAGTGCTTACTATTTGTACAAGAGAAGTACTGCACTCTGAAAGTGAAAGATGGGTGGTGAACTGCCTGAGACAGGGATTCTGCATCGCAGGAAAAAGAAGGAAGAAAAAGGAGCATTTTAAAGGAGAGTCCTGAAGGACAAAAAGAAAGTAGCCCTGTCAACCTTATCAGGGTGGGTTAGGTCAGCAGAAAACACACAACTGCTTGTTTGAGAGCAACCCATGCGCACAGGAGAGACCAGCATTGTAAGTGGCTGGAGGAGCCCTCTTGGAACTGGCAGACAGGTAGGAAGTAGAGAGGGAGCTTTGGTGATGAAGACGAGCACCTTGTGCTGAATAAAGAGGAAGCCAGTAAAGAAACACATAGGGCAGGTTATGCTGTTAAAAATTGAGGAAGCTGAAAAAAGTCCTTTTGCAAAGACATTCTGGAAAGACAGAATTATAATTTGAATAGGCCAGAGAAAAGGGTGTTGCACTTAATTTAAAACACCAAATGAGTGCTTAGTTGTGAATTTCAACTGTGTGGTCTGGATAGCACAGGGCATTCCTTAATGAGACAGCAGGCAGGAAAAATCTGCTGATCTCAGAGTAAAGACAGAGGGAACTGGGAGAGGACAGATTTTGGCTTGACTGAGGGACACTGGTGTTGTCCATGGCAACAGAGGCGGGAGATAATGGGAAGAGCTGCAGGTGGAGGGAGGAAGGGATGTATCAATGGATATCTGTTTAGCCATGCTGAATGAGACTTGATGGGTTGGTATCCACAAAGAAGACAGACGGATTGAGGGCATAGGTTCACTGGAGTCATTCAAAACCCGCCTGGACGCCTTCCTGTGTGATGTACTCTAGGTGGTCCTGCTCTGGCAGGGGGGTTGGACTAGATGATCTTTCGAGGTCCCTTCCAACCCCTATGATTCTATGATAGGTTGGACAAGGGGAGAGAGGACCAATTTTATGCTCCAGAATTATAGCTATGTATATCTACATATCTATGACTCTGTGATTATTTTCATATAAATATACATTTGTATATAAATGCATAGTTACACATATACATGCAATAATTCTGTCTGTAGGCAAAGGAATCTGAAATCAAGCTGTAGTCAGAATAATGGAAGAGAAACACAGCCCTGCCAAAAAATGAATTGGAAAAAGGCCCCTCTCCTTTTTTCTTTTTCACAGCATGAATGCTTGCCTGCTAAGCCCCTGGAAAGTTTAGGCAGTCCAAAAAAAATATTAAAAATTATTGCGGTAGCCACCTTCCGCAAATTGCAGCTCGACGAATCCATCCCCATTTGGAGGGTGGACATCCCACGCACTCACACACCTCACCGGATGCGCAAGCAGCTACCGGCCCTGTCAGCACTCACGTAGCTGAGACAACACCCCTCACAATACCAGGGATGTGTATTTTGGTCCAGTGACGGATGCATGTGTAGCCATGTGTCAAATCCGCCAGCATGCTGAGCGCTGGAAACAAATGGCACTTTCAGAGCGGCGCATCTGGGTCACTGCCTGCTCTTGCTGTGCCTGCAAGGACCTTGGGGAAGAAGAATGGAGGAGGGAGGAGCAAGCTGCAGATTTGAGGATCTGTGCTGGCAGGTCTTACCTAGGCCATTAGCCATAAAGTGGATACCCTCACCCTGGAACAAGAAAAGCAGATTTTCAGTATTATAAGGCTAAGTCTTTCACACTCCTAAGTGATGAGGTGGCACTGGTTTATTTTCTCCTTACTTTCAGTTTTGCAGGTGTAATAGGTATTAAAAAAAGCACCTTCAACCGCCCCTCCACCCCCAGTAAAACAGACCGTACATCCTGGAGAAACAGCACAGAGAGAGCACTCATGGGCTGCGCTTTTGAGCCCTGTAACGAGTCTGGACTTGCGCATTTAGGAAATGTCACATTTGATTCTGACCTAGAATCAAGTTCCCTCCGCCTCGCTGCAACACAAGACGCGCCATTCATGCGGCGCCCGGAGCGCAGCCTCCAGCTGCAGAATGTGGGTTACCAGGAGCAGGAGACATCTGAGAGGGAGCATTCAGAGCAGCACGTGTGCCACTTTCAGCCACGAACGCATTCAATTATGAACTCCGCAAAGTGTATGAATGGTACAGGCTGACGCTACAATTCCTGGAAGTACATATCCATAACAATCGTATGGAAAAAAAGAGGGATGCGTGCCTGCGAGGCACAAAGAGGCAAGAGGGTGTTGGGTTTTTTTGTTTAATTTTTATTTTGAGTATGTAAACAAGCTAATTCATTTCCCCCCCAAAAACCGTTTGCACAATCTGGGAGCTTCTGCAAGGGCCAGTTGTGAAGATTTCAACAGCAGCCATCATCAGCAACAGTGAATCAACAGTCATACCTTAAAATGAAACTGCACGTGCCAAAAATGTCATGTTCATTTCTCCCACATACACTCCTACATCTCATGGCAAAGCGTCAACAGAATGTGGGACTACAACGGTGCCACAAAGCCACCGGCACTGCAGCTGGACAGCCTATGCAGAAATGCTGCCTGCCACATCAACATGCCCTTCCTGCCACACGCCACAGCATTCACTTTGGGCAACAACCACTTCATTTGGTCTGCTTCCTCTCCCCAAGTTACAGAGATGCCTATCCACTATGATAGTTAAAGATGCTTACTTTAAAGTCACCTACACGGACATACAGCTACAGCAAGTGGTTTGAACCACCTCATGCACGGAAGGTTAACAAGAAAAGGAATTGTATTTGAACTTTTCACTCCCTGCAGGCACGGATGACAAAAGTGCAGTCTCCACAAGCAGACAGATGCATTTAAAGAAGCAACAGAAAGTAGGAGAGAGCACACTTCCTCATAAACACGTGTGTTTATCAACTGCCTGAACTCCAAATCACTCCCCTTTTCCAGACAGACACCTCTGGGTCACATCTTTCAGCTCTGTTAAAATTTCAACAGCTCATTGGCTGCCATTTCATGCAAACAGGGGAAGGGATGTGGACTGAGCATCAATAGTCAAATGCAGAAACATGTTTAAATAGAAGCAGAAAAATCTCCTCCCAAGGAGAGGGCTTCCAGTGCCAGAACTATGTAAGAGGAAGAAAAGAAAATGCTGTGGTTCGGCAGAGTGACAGATGTGTATCATACAGCTGGGACCATTTATGTCCATACAGTTTCCACTGCACTAGCAGTAACAGAAGACTTTCCTCCTGAGCAAGCTTTTTCTCACTCTAGGATTCACAGTGCAGCAATTACAAGCTTCCTAAAAGCCCTTTGAAGCTTTCAAGGCTTGCAGTAGCTACAGCTTCTGACCCAGACTGACTGCAAGCATTAGTAAAGAGCAGGATGGCAAGAAACACTGCAGCCTAGCTGAAGGTTTAAACACCGGTGAGCATGGACTTCAGTAAGTTCTGTCCTACTTGCCTCTAAAAAATGTCCAGTGGTCCTTTTGCTGTCTATGATGTAAAACATTAAAGCTGTAACAGGTCTGCTTATGAAGGTTGACTCCCTCACTCCACCAACACAGCAGCGTCACCCTGTAGTACTGGGCTCCCCATTCCTTTTGAGGGGGGAAGTGCCGGCATTGGAACAAGCATGTACAAAGTGACAAGGGCATACAAAGCATTTTGTAGGCTTGGAACAAAACCCTGTTTGTAGGATTCACTTAGTGAAAGAACTCATATTAACAGAGCAAGCTATTTATAGCAACTCTCCATAGAAATGAACTGTCTCTTGGTTCCTGCCTTCATCAAATGCAGTGTTCTAACTGGAGAAACACTTTCTTTACTGGAGAAGCAGGGAGGAAGGGGGGCACGGGGAAAGGGAAGCTGCTCCCCAACAGACACCCCGGACCTCCAGTTATGCTGGAGATAAGGTGTCCTTGTGCTGTCGGCACAAAAGCTCACTCATGGCCTGAGCCCCCGCGCCGTCGTCCCACATCGCGCTTCCCCAGCCCTCAGCTGAGGAGCCGCGGTGC
>NW_008593114.1:0-5905 GCF_000691845.1 Merops nubicus | reverse complement strand
CAGTTGTATCAGCCAAACCTCCCAGTTAGTGTCATCAGCAAACGTGCTGAGCAGACACTCTGCACCATCACCCAGGTCGTTAATGGAGATGTTGAACAGGACTGGACCCAGCACTGATCCCTGGGGGACTCCACTAGCTCCAGGTCTCCAGCTGGACTTGGCACCATTGATCCCCACCCGTTGTGCTCTATTGTGCAGCCAGTTCTCGACCCACCTCACTGCCTGTTCCACTATCCTGTATCTCCTGAGCTTGCTCAGGAGGATGTTATGAGTAGTCTGTCAAAACAGGAGGATGTTATGGGGACTGTGTCAACATAAGGTCAAGGTAGACCACATCAACTGGTCTCCCTGCATCTACTCATTCAGTTACCACATCATAGAATGCTCTCTGATTAGTCAAGCCTGATTTCCCCTTGGTAAATCCATGCTGACTAGTCCTGAGAACCTTCTTCTCCTCCATGTGCTCAGAGATGACCTCCAGAATGAGCTGCTCCATGATTTTTCCAGGGATGGAGGTGAGGCTGACTGGTCTGTAGTTTCCCAGATCTGCCTTCTTGTCCTTTTGGAAGGCTGGAGTGACATTGGCTTCCCTCCAGTCCTCAGGCACCTCTCCCATTTGCCATGATCTAGTGAAAATGATGGAGAGTGGTAGAGTGATGACATCAGCCAGTTCCCTCAATACTCTTGGGTGCATCTCATCAGGACCCATGGATTTATGTATATTCAGTTTTCTTAACTGATCACTAACCCAGTCTCCAGTGAGTAGCAGAGAGTTTTGCCTCCTCCAGGCTTTGTCTCCTACATCCAGGGTCTGGAGTTCACAAGGGCTGGCCTCAGGATTAAAGACCAAAGCAAAGAAGGCATTCAGCCATTCTGCCTCCTCTGCATCCTCAGTTATATTTGTACACATGGAGAAGATCCCCTTGCTGACTTCTTTTCTGAAGCCTGAGCAGTCCCTGCTCTCTCAGCCTCTCTTCACAGATGAGATGCTCCAGTCCATTCATCATCTTTGTGGCCCTTTGTTGGACTTTCTCCAGTATGTCCATGTCTCTGTCGTACTGAGGAACCTAAAACTGGTCACAGCACTTTAGGTGTGACCTCACCAGTGTCAGACAGGGAGGAAGGATCACCTCCCTTGACTTGCCAGCAATACTTTGTCTAATGCAGCCCAGGATAACACTGACCTTTGCAGCAAGGGCACAGGGCTGGCTCATGTTCAATCTGGTGTCACAGTTGTATTCCTTCCTGACCCACAGGACCTCCTTTAACCCATCAGCTTTTCTCCTGCTGTTCTTGTTTAGTTTGTCTGGTGTTTTTTTTTTTTTTTTTTTTAATTGTTTCTTGAGGAAAAGGAAATAGAACTCTTGAGTTGAAGAGTGTAGTTAGAGTATTTTGTGGTTTACACTGGTAGGCATCTTAGACTCATGCAGCCTTACATTTTCCTCTCACTCATTTTCTCACAGTGGGATGGGGGAGAGAATCACAAGGGTGAAGGTGAGAAAACCTGTGGATTGAGATAAAGACAGTTTAAAAGGCAAAGCAAAAGCTGCCCACGCAAGCAAAGCAAACCAAGGAATCCATTCACCACTTCCCAGGGGCAGGCAGGTGTTCAGCCATCTCCAGGAGAGCAGGGCTCCATCACACCTAATGGTTATTTGGGAAGACAAAATGCCCTAACTCCAGATCTCCCCACTTCCTTCTTCCCCCAGCACTGATGTCTGGAATATCAATGACAATCAATGATGTCTTTGGCCATCTGGGATCAGCTGTCCTGGCTGTGTCTGCTCCCAGCTTCTTGTGCACCCAGGGCCTACTCACTGGTGGGGTGGGGTGAGAAGCAGAAATGGCCTTGACTCTGTGTAAGCACTACTCTGTTTTCAGCACAAATCCAAAACATAGCCCCATCCCAGCTACTGTGAAGAAAATTAACTATCCCAGGCAAAACCAAAACAAGTATACTGAGTGGTTTGAAACAATGCACATTGCTTCCTCATATTATTTATAAATCTCACCAGAGCAGAACTTAGATTTCCATCAACTGATTTATGAGTACACTGTATACTCTAGAAGGCTGCTCTGCTATGAAGCTGTCACTCTAAAAATCTGGATTCAAAATATTGTCTCTAACCATTGTGAGTCTTGAGGAAAACCATCTTCCTTCTCGTTGCTCATCAGCTCACTCTGCTTTGAGCCTTGATTCATGAGGAAAGGAGAAGAAAGTGAGATGGATGAGGTTGCTTTCCCTCTCCTTTCACCCTCTCTCATGTCAGAACAGCTGAACTTGCTCTTATCAACTGGTGAAATTGCAAAATTGTAGGATAATGATTAAAGTGTCGTTACTTTTCATCTGCCTTACATACCACAGTCTTTACTGGAGCAGTTCAGAGGGTGATTTGTAAGTGGTTTAACACATCAATTTTCCCCTCCCTGGAGACAAGGTGAACTAATGGAATGGAAGTTTCAACAGCTCTGCTCTGTAATGTCTCTATTCAGGAATGAGAGCATTTCAATCCTAATTTAGCTCTTCAGAGCAGGGATTTTGATCTATAGTGAATATTTGTGTGTCATCTTCCATGAGAGGCCCTTTATGTTGCCTGGGATTTCCAACCACTCTCCTAGTACAAATCATAACAAGCTAGTGAACATCTGCACACAATTATGAAAAAGCAGTATGTAACTAGGTAGTTGTTAAGAAATTTTATAAGCCTATTTTCAGAACAAGAAGAAGTGCAGGGTTTAGGAGTGTCCCTGCTCTGTGAAGCTGACTCACATGTGAGTTCTTTCACCATCAAAATTTGTGCTGGGTTTATGCCCAAACAGCAGGATGGCTTCCAAATGTGGACAGAACAGAAGAGTGTGGCTTTGGATATGGCCCATTGTAGACGATGCCATCCTGTTTTGGTCACCCCCAGAAGACCCACTGGGAACTGCTAAGCTACTTTTGTGGGAAAAGTGGTGTCAAAGAGGCAGAGAATACATCTGCATATATGTGGAGCTGTATACCAGGTATAGGGATTGATATGAACAGGAGCTTTGATTTATGCACTTCCTTTCCCAGTTTACTTCCACTGTGTGAGCCATGGCTGTATATATGTTGTGATCTGCTTTTTCTGACACTCTATCAGTATGTGTGTGTGTGTGTGTGAAGGATTTGTGTTTATTTTCTCAACAGAGAAGAAAATCTTAGTCTCATATAAGTTTAAGGGACATTTGCAGCAGGTAATTATTCTCAATTCTGACCAATTCCCAGTTAAATAAGTTGTAACTAAGGAATGATTGTGTCTCATAGCTGTAATATTTTGACTTTATTTTGTCAGACAAGTGTGAAGTTATACTACAATGTGTATTTGGGGGAATAGTGAGTTTTGATGACTTCCTACACTTTTCTGAATTAATGTGCATCATCCTTGTTATGTATTTACTTTTTAAACATAATTTCTTCTGTATTCCATGACCTTGAAAAGAGTCTCAGCTTATTTCTGCTTTCTTAAAATATTTATATGCCTAGGGGAAAAAAAAATTCAAACCCAACATAATCAGCCCACATAATTTCAATTGTTCTCTTTTACAGTTAAAAAAACTTTGCTTACTTGTGGTGGTAAGTCTGTCTGCATGACTAATTCAGGCAATAGAGAAGAGAGTGAGGTGGAGAAGGAAGGTGGGAGTGAACTACTTACATGAGAATTGCTCATTGTTAGGTGTCAGAAACAATCCAGATTTCAGTTCTGATGAGCTGAAAACCACATTTTCCAGTAAAACATGAAGCTCTGACTAAGAAGTTTGATTCCTAATTAGGAAGTCATTGTTTGTCTCCTTTAGTATTACATAAACTACTTTGGGGTCTAGCCAGACAATAGCAGTGAGTCCAAAAGCAGTTAACCTTTTACTAAGGCATCTGGAGTGTCATTTAAGCCACCATTAAGATAGTCTGCTATAAATTCTTAGAAAATATGCAGAGGGGATGTGTAATAGTAAAATTTATATTCTTCACTTAAAAAAAAGTCCTTTGATTATTTGCTAACACATGTAAGTATGTTTTTGACAACATTTTACTGTATCAGTAGATGAAATAAAGGGAAATACAGAAGCTGTTTGGGTGCTGGAATTTGAGTAAGTCCTTGACTGGGTAGCCACATTTCAGCTTTCTTGAAAATAAAGACATATATAAATTAGTCCCTGTGTGTGGGTTTAAGTATCTTGTCTTGAGGCCAAAGAAAGTCAGAAGCAGACTTTTTGATGTCCTATACCACACTTCAGGTGCAGACATCGATATGAACAGGAGCTTTAATTTATGTGCTTCCTTTTCCAGTTTGCTTTCATAGTGTGAGCCAAGGCTGTTTGTGCCATGATCTGCTTTTTCTGATGCTCTACCAGGATGTGCTTCTGTTTGAAGGATTTTTGTTTATTTTCTCAACGGAGAAGAAAATCTTAGTTTCATATAAATCTAAGGGACATTTGTAGCAAGAAATTAGTCTCCCTTTTCCCTACTATATTCTGTGTACTTCTATGTAACATTTTAGTTTTATTATAAGAGATCTAATTCCCTATTTTTTCCCATATTCATATTTATTGTGTGTGTGTTCAGGTGGTGGAAAGAGCCTGTATTGCAGTATTCACCCCACATCATCACTGCGACAGCTATTTCCAGCTCACTGTACTCTGCCTCATTTACACATAAAATTCTTCCTGGGTAGTTTTTTCCTAGTTTATCTTTTCTGGACCCAGGGAAGTTACAATACCTAAGTACTGTTAATGACCAGTTTTCCAGCAGAAAATCTCCCAAACCAAATTCAGGCAAGCTTCCTGTTATTTCATATACCCAGCAACTGTACATCCTCCACTAAGTCAAACCTGAAAAGTATAGTCTGTAGCTTCTTAAACTATACCTGATTCAGAATTAAGGCAAGAATTCATGGAGAAAGTTCTCAGTTTCCACAAGTACGAAGAATTCCTAAAGGGAGAAGCATGTAAAAAAACAGACAAGCAATAAAAGTGAAATAAAAATGCTAAAGCTATTTGCAAACCTGACATCGATCTACAGCTATTGGCTTAACGTGATACTGAGTGGTGCCAGGGACAAATATAAAACTAATTCATGGCTTGCATATGAAACTTTAAAGACCATGTGTTAAGCTAATGTGCTGCTGATAACTTATCACATTTTCTGTCTAGACATCCAAGCTAATGTGAATGAGAATATTTTCATGTAATTTTTTTCCCTCTGGGTTTTTTTTTCCCCCCCCCTCACAATAATGCTGTTTTTCTGCTTCTGTGCTGCTAAGAATAATAATGGAAACTTGCTGTCAAAATAGACAGACCCACCCTCCCTCCTCACATTTTCATGATGCCCTGTGGGGTGTGGAGCTTTGGTCATTGAGACTATGCATTTCAATTTGAAAGTAGTCCTTTCTTCCTTGCTTAGAACATGTGATCAACTGTATATATTTAGACTGAGTTTTGAGAACATTGAGGTCTCATTTTGCATCTGCTATAGTCCACCTGGTTTATAGACAGGTTACCAGAAAAGAAAGACAATTATTCTGGTCTTACACTGGCTTTTTATACTACTGCAGAACTATTCACTTACATAAGGTTCCATATCAGGAGGAAGGGTGTGGAATTTATGATGATTTAGGTACTCCAGCAAGAGGTTTTCCTTTAACTTTGTTTACCAACTCCTTCAATAGCTCTTCTATTAGTAAGGTTCTCCTGCCAAAAGACTAAAAAGTGGCAAGTTTGGGAACGGTCTAAAAAACACTATGGAAACCTCTTTTAGTTATATGAGTTCTAGCCATCTGACAAACGTTGTAACATCATTTGTTGTTCAGGAGATTTATAGAGTGACTGAATAAAAGCCATTTACTTGTCCACGTAATATTTGTTTCTGTTTTACCCCATCATCAAT
>NW_008593113.1:525-1736 GCF_000691845.1 Merops nubicus | reverse complement strand
ATTTTCAAAGTGCACCTCATAAAAGTTTTATTTAATTTTTATCCTTTTAAATTCAATGATTTATTACTGTTCTCTTTAGAGAGGTGACAGAGTCGTTTTGCAAGGGATACTGATCCAGGGTGTCTCTGGACTGACAGGAGAAATTATTCCTTGAGGTCTGACACTGTCTGGACATTTTTTTCTCATCACCTCCCCACCTTCCCCAGTCCTGTCCTTGGCCACCTGGGACTCACATCACTGGTCCTTGCCTCTGACCTCTCCACTCCTCTGCAGTTGGAGGTTACAGCTCCATTGCACGAGCTCCAGCTGCTCTCCTCAGAGAACTGGCTGCACACAGGCTGAGAAGAGTTTCTCCTCTCTGTAAGCAAAGCAAAGCCAAGCCTGACGAATTTCCCTAAACAATAAAGCACATTGCAGGCAAGCGTCTGCTCAGTACAAGCTGCTTCTCAGGAGGTCGCCTCTTGACAAGGGCTGATCACAGGAGAAAGGCTTTAGGTAGGCAGAGACAAAAAGACAGAGATTGAACTGAGTGAGAGGGTTGTCTAAGGAGACAATTGGACTATGGAAAGAGATGTTGGCTTTTGGTGCCTGAAGGTCCAAACAGCCGCAGAGGTGAGAGGTGTCTGGAGGAACAAAGAATATGGGGAGGAGAACAGTGGAGAATAATGGAAAAGGGCCTTTGCCTGGACAGTCTGTGTCTCGAAATATGACTTTAGGGATGGTCCTTGTGACCTGGACAGAAAATAAGCAAAGGAAGATGAGAAAAATTAATGACATGGTGTAAGCTGGAGGTTATGACATAATCATGGCTTCACAGCAAGTTCAGACTGATGGGTTGTGGATTTTAGCAGCAATTCACACTGACTTACTCGAGGGTGCTCAAAATTAAAATACACGTGTCTATATCTGCATGGAGATAACCCCAGACCATCCAAACCAATAGACAAAGAGAGCTGTTGGGATCCAGTGGAATTGATCACCAGCCCCACGTGGAAAACCAACGTGTCTGTTCAAAGCCATGGACAGGCAGAGAGGTGAGTGGGAGAGAGGCTGGAGGGGCTGCAGTGAAAATTCCTTCTTCTGCAGTTCAGAGCAATGCTTCGGCATTCTCCATGGGAGGTGCTGAGGGGAGTCAGGAGTCACAGAGCAACCCCCTGCCAGGGCTGTGAGACTGCACCCAGCTGTCCATGCTGTGGGCACAGGCTGGCACA
>NW_008593113.1:0-449 GCF_000691845.1 Merops nubicus | reverse complement strand
TCTCTGGGGCAGAGGTCAGCTGGGTAACCCAAAGGGTTTCCAGCGGGGCCACATGGAGCTGTGACCCCTGCAGCTTAGCCCAGTGTGTAACTGTGATCCCATCTGTCGAACATAAGGACGTTTCTTTCTGAGTTAAATCAAGGTGGTTTGTGTGACTACTAAGTCCCAGGTGGTCCAGGCAATCGGCGGATGATGCATCAGGAGAAATAATCACTATGAGTCTTATGGTTGTCCCCTCTTTCCCACATGTCTCTCTGGAACATTTCATTGCCCACATCAGAGCAGGTTTGCACTGGCCTTTGCCAGCTCTGGTAATTTTGCATGGAGGTGTTGGGACTTTTGACCTTCTTCCTCTGCTAAAGATGGCGGCTTGCTTTCCTCCCTTCCAGTTCTCTCTGCCATTGTCATTGGGTGCCCTGTACAAACGCTAAACCCGGGTTGAACACTTG
>NW_008593112.1:422-12200 GCF_000691845.1 Merops nubicus | reverse complement strand
CTTCAGCAGTGAGGAAAATCCCCCCCCCATCCCAGCTGCCAACCCCGCCAGCCGCACGCCCGGGCGCCTCCAGCCTACGCCGCTGGGCTGAGTCCAGGAATCAGAGTCCTACCAGGATTTGGTAGGAATCGTCCCACGTCACTTTGGGCAGGTGACTTCAGCAGTGAGGAAAATCCCCCCCCCATCCCAGCTGCCAACCCCGCCAGCCGCACGCCCGGGCGCCTCCAGCCTACGCCGCTGGGCTGAGTCCAGGAATCAGAGTCCTACCAGGATTTGGTAGGAATCGTCCCACGTCACTTTGGGCAGGTGACCAAACCACCTGCAGGTCACCAGAGGACTTGAGGAAAAGGCATTGGGCACGGCCAGGCTCTGGAGATCCTTCAGAGGAAGGGGTGAGGGGGATCCGAGCCCAGCCGTGGCCACGCCAGGCCGCGGCCTCATTTTCTAGCACCATTCCTCAACTGTGCTGAGAAATCTTCAGGTTTTACCAATTCATCTCATTTTTGGGGAAGATTTCCTTGGTAACCCATCTTTATTTTGCTCAGCTTACACTCCCCTCATTTGCTTAGCCCTGTACAAACATTTCAAAGGAGGGAGATGATAAGAATCCTTTCTTGCTTCATGTCAGCCACATCAAGCACCTCAAAGAGAAGGAGCCAAAACATTTGGGCTACTAAAAAAAATGTGACTCCCACCCCCTCTGCCATGACACAACGTCCTCTCACCACTGGTTGGATCACCCAGAGCCTTGAGGAGCAAGGCAGACACCCAAAATTCACACCCAGCCACCACCACAGCACGTGTGAGTGTATTTGAAATCATTACACACTGAACACAAAAAGAACCAAGTGGGTTTAAAGAGTTTCTTTGGTAGAAATCACTTGTCCACATCTAAATCAGGTTTTGGTACCTGTGATGACACACAAAATGTGATGTGACCACAAAGGATGAGACCAAGGGTTGATCTAGTCCACAACTCTGCCCATTATAGGCCAGAAGGTTGTTTTGGAAACACAACATCCAGCACTTTCCTCCTCTACAAGCCCCAAATTTCTGGCACAGCAATGACCAGGTTGGGCCACCAAGCCCTGGAGGGTTTAACTGCCCTTTGGGGAGCCCTCATAAGGCAGCCAGTGGACACTGAGGGGTCTGCAGTCAAAAGGCTGAAGCTGCTCTCAGAGACTCCTCTCAGTCACTCACAGAAGCCCAGGGCCAAATCCTGCACTTGGGCCACGACCCCCTGCAAGCTCCAGGCTGGGGAGTGCTTGGTGGGAAAGGACCTAGGGGTGCTGGTGGCCAGCGGGAGATGAGCCAGTGTGAGCCCAGGTGGCCAAGAAGGCCACCAGCATCCTGGCTTGGATCAAAAACAGCATGTCCAGCAGGAGCAGGGAACTGATCAAACCACTGCACTGGACACTGGGGAGGCCACAGCTGGAGGGGTGGGGTCAGGTTTGGGCACCACAGGAGAAGAAAGACCTTGAGGGGTTGGAGTGTGGCCAGAGAAGGACAACTGAGCTGCTGAGGGGTCTGGGGGTGCTGAGCCTGGAGCAAAGGAGGCTCAGGGGAGACCTTCTGGCTCTGCACAGCTCCTGACAGGAGCCTGGAGCCAGGGGGGGGTCGGGCTCTGCTCCCAAGGGACAAGGGACAGGACAAGAGGAAAGGGCCTCAAGTTGCCCCAGGGGAGGTTGAGGTTGTCCCTGAGGAACAATTTCTTGCCCTGGAGGGTTGCCCAGGGCTGTGCCAGGCTGCCCAGGGCAGTGGTGGAGTCCCCACCCCTGGAGGGGTTTCCAAGCCGTGGAGATGTGGGGTGAGGGACACGGGGCAGTGGTCACCACAGTGTTGGGTTGATGGTTGCACTTGATCTTAGAGGTCTTTCCAACCTTTCTCTAAAGAACCTTATCCCTCACCAACTGAGCTAATAAACAACTTCCCTACTGATCTAACCATCCCTTCCCACCTTTGGCCTCCACAGCAGTGTTGGGTACCACGATTCAACTAGGCACAAGGAGAAGCACCACTCCACACAGCTTCCCTTCCAACCTACACTGGGATGTATTCCATGGAACAACCTCCATCCCTTCCCTTCCCAATGCTGCTACTGCTTAAAAAAGCCACACTAGAGTCTACCAAAACCATCACAGCTTCACAACTTAACCAACCAACAGCAAATTCTATATGTAACCTCAGGATTTATTCATCTAAAGCTAATTTAAATCACCAACAAAAGACTTGGCATGTTCTCCTCATCCTCTTCTGTCACTCAGGTGACAGCAGACCTAGACACGACCACAAATAAGGGATTTGGGTGACATCTTTTGAAAGGATTTCATTTCTCTGTCCTGGCAGCTCTCCACAGTGCTCTGATCTGGTAACCAAGAGGTTCCTGAAGGAATTGCTGCATTTGTGGGTTTTGGGGGAGGCCATGAGAAATGGAAGACAACCTACTAAGAGCAAGGAGCCAAAGCAGATGGTGAGAAAGGCAAAAAAACCAAGGGCAACAACAAAAATTAAAAGACTCCTGAGAAGAAGAGCTCAAGATGAGGTTTGGATTCAGCTCGGCGAGGAGCAAGGGTCCCGTGTGGTGCTCAGCTGGAGAGCAGACATGGAGACAGGAGCTCCAGAGTGTTATCTGCTCCAATTCCCTGGTTTTGTGACTCCTTGATGGGCAGCCCTGGAGTGCAGGAGGGGCTGGGAGGACGAGAGGGGCACGGGTAGGAGGGATCAGTACCTCGTGTGACTCCAGCTGGCTCCCCTGCGTCTCTGCCATCGCCTTTGTCTGACGCAGGGTGGTGTCCAGGCCAGAGGGCAAAGGGAACAGAGGGAGAAAACAAAAGGCAGAAATGAGACTCAACTCCATAAAAATAAAAAAAAAAACAGGTCATGGGGTGACACGAATTGCTGGGGACAGAGCTGGCCGAGCACACAAAGCAGGAGGAGGATGAGACTGAGAGGAGCAGCCAGGCAGGCTGGAGGATGGAGAGCAGGGCACCCACACGTGCCCACCCCAGGGCCTCATTCAAGAGTCACAATCCAGGGCTTGGAGCAGAGTCACAGGATGCACTTGGTTGGAAAAGGCCTTCAAGATATCAGGAGTGCAGCTGTTCCCCCAGCACTGCCAGGTCCCCACTGCCCCGTGTCCCTCACCCCACATCTCCACGGCTTGGAAACCCCTCCAGGGGTGGGGACTCCACCACTGCCCTGGGCAGCCTGGCACAGCCCTGGGCAACCCTCCAGGGCAAGAATTTGTTCCTCAGGGACAACCTCAACCTCCCCTGGGGCAACTTGAGGCTGTTTCCTCTTGTCCTGTCCCTTGTCCCTTGGGAGCAGAGCCCGACCCCCCCCTGGCTCCAGGCTCCTGTCAGGAGCTGTGCAGAGCCAGAAGGTCTCCCCTGAGCCTCCTTTGCTCCAGGCTCAGCACCCCCAGCTCCCTCAGCTGCTCCTCCCCCCACTTGGGCTCTAGACCCTTCCCCAGCAGCTCCGTTGCCCTTCTCTGGCCACGCTCCAGCCCTTCAAGGTCCTTCTTGGAGTGAGGTGAAATTGAGAAGATCAACTGCTCTTTTACAAAACATCCTTCTCATTCTCCCTCTGCAACCTCCTCTAAGGAAGCAATTAGCAGGGAATTGGAAGGCCCAGGAGAGATGCACTGCACAGCAGATAGACAGTGTAGGAGTTGATCTATTAGTGTATCCATCTTGCCAAGAGACTTGTATCCAACTTCTGGAGCCAACTTTAAGATCTCTCCACAGTGTAACTCCTTCCCATTTTCTCCTCAGCTGCACCAGAACTTCTAAAGCTCCAGCCACTGAACCAGCTACAGAGAAGGAATAAAAGAGGATCTCTATTTTACAGCATAACCCAAACTCCTGGAAGGAGTCTCATTAGACCAGGTCTGCCAAAACACAGACTTCACATTAAAACCAGCAAGAATCTGAGACAGGACTAAGGTCATCTCTGCAAAGTATCACTTCCTAGCAGTGGCACAGTACATGTGAGGAAGAGGAAGGAGCTCAGACAGGGTCAGGTGTTTCAGCCCTCAGTGAAGAGCCTGAGGAAGACAAAAAGCTCTTTGAGAAGCCTCAGGCAGATGAACAGCACTGTACCCCCACACCCCTTTTTCCCACAGAGCATTCTCCCAGCAGTTCTCAAGCCATGGGGGAGAGTCACCACAACACCTCAAACATCTGAGCAAGTCTATTTGGGCACACTGTGACTTTTTAAGCACAGCAGAGAAGATCTGGGGCTGAAACCCAGAGTTTACCTAGGAACCAAGTCACTTCCACACATCAACCCCTTTCTCATCAAGAAGAATCACAGATACATCACAACCACCTTAATTTCAGGATTCATAAGCATGTCCCAGAGGAGAAAGAGAAGAACAGCAAGTGATTGGTGGGATTTGTTCACAACTGCTCAATATTCCACCTTCTGAACCCAACCACCCTGTGACACAGTTCAGTTGCTGTAACTTAGCAAAGAAACACCCCAGGCTGAGCAAAAAAAAACTCCCCAGGCTGCTTCCTGAGGGATCAGGGAACAATGAGGAGGTGAAATGGGGAGAGACAGACATCTGTTGGACAGACAAAAGCAGACTAAAAGCATCTACATTTAGCAGCTTGTTTGTTAGTAACTCACTTTGTGCTTACACAGCAAGAAACTCTTTAACCTCTTCCATGAGAGTGGTAAAAATATTCCACTGCTTTCTTTGAAGTTACCCAAATACACCCCTCAAAGAGAACAATCTACTAATTATGTCAGTCATCCCATGGAAGTAATTTGATTAGTTATCCTCATTGGTTTTGTTTGGGTTTTTTGTTTGGGTTAACTGATTCATTTTTCAAATGGAAAATATTTCTAGCTTCTACATTACTCAAGGGCACCACCATCTTACAGACAGATAGGTTAAAAGATAGACTTCAAGTGACTAAATGTCAAATCTGCTTGGGAGAGATTTGGGCTGGTGGAACTTGGTAAAGGACAGACACCTCTGTTTAAATATACTCTTAATATACAGCAACACAAGTCTCAGGTTCCCTTTTCTACACAAGCCAGAGGAAAAAAACTAATGAACCCTTCAAACACTGCACAGCTCAAGGTAAAGAAAACCACAGACAATTATTTTAAGAACTGAACTACCTTCCATAGCAAGCTAAAAAACCAGCACCCTTGTCACAAAGTCAAACTCATCTTGAGGTCAATGAGATTAGAGATGGAGTTTGCCTTGGAAGGCTCCTCCCCATCTTATTATGACCCCAAATGACAAGAAAAAAAACTGCCAAGGTGTAAAAAGGCAAAAATAGATGTTAAAAGACCCAACAGCATTATTACAATCTGGTTACTTCAAAGGAGTCAGAACCAGCTGGTCAATAAAGTTGCAGGTCATGGATTAACAGTGGACCACTGAAGTGTTAAAAATAAAGATTAAACCTGAAGCTTAAGGAAACAAGAGCTCTCAGCACCTCCCTCCCCTCCTGCAATTACAGGCTGTCTCTCCTTGCTGCTCTGTCTTGGAACAGAAGATTGTGCCTTGACTGAAATGAGCATGCTGGAGAAAGGACAATTTTAAGGTGATTCTACATCAAGTGTGGTGTCTACATTTAGTGTCACCAAAGCCCATGAATGTATTTCCCAAAAGCTTCAGGACACTTGTCTGTGTAGTATTACAAAATGAGAAGTCACTTCTCTCACCAACTTAAGACACACTGTTTAGGTATTAGTGTATCTGAGGCATGACCAGTGTTTCTTCACTCTTGCACCATGTTTAACCTTTTATTTAGCAACTCACTACCAAAAATACTAAATAACAGAGGAGATTCCTTTAAAAAAAAGCAAATACACTGACAAACTTTTTGTCCAATGCCCCCTAAGCAGTCCTCACCAAGTCCCCTGCCCAGATCTGGAGCATCTCCAGATCCTATCACACTACACAGCAACCTGAGTTCAGATCAGCTCCTCAAACCAAGCACAGTAAGAATGGCTGCTGACAAATTCATAACTGGTAAGAAATGTTTACAAACTTTTCCCCCCCGAGGGCCGGCACCTCAGCAAATGGAGCTTCCACCCCAAAATGTGTTATCAATAGCAGACAAAAAAAATAGATATATAGTCTAGATGTTAGTAAAACTGACTTTACCTCCTCACTCTTTGACTTGTGAAGGACAAAGCCTTTTTTCCACTGCCCATCAGCACCCTCGTTTGGCTTGCGGATGTTGAACTCCACTTTTGCACGATCCTTGCTCTGAATGGCTTTCCACTCATCCAGGGTCATCTCCTTAGGGCCTTCTTCCTTCACTTCTTCAACCTCGTTCTCTCTGCAGGGAATTCGTGGGGATGATCATCATCAGGGCTTTGAATTCACTCATTCAGAACCAGTTTTGTCAGCACCAAAGTTTGTGAAGTACGGAGCACGTTAAGAGGTGGATATGAAACGCTCTCACTGCCAACACTCAGAAAACATACAGTGAAACTCATCTCCTTGAGCCAAACTGCCAAAAAAAAACCCCCTAAATCACAGCTGGACACCTTTGGACAACTAAATAGTGAGCACAGTGCAGAAAAATGTTAAAATTCACATTGACTTAACCTGCCTGTTCTTGCCCAGAGTTTTTTTGACACACCTCTCTCCCAAAGGTTCAAGATAAAGCCCTGAGAGATTTTTCTTACCACCACTTTCAAGCTTGTTAAGTTTTTAACAAGCCAGAGTTTAACCAGCTCTGGATAGTCTGCTTCCTTTATTGAGCCAAAACCAATCAGTCATTTCCCAGCTAACTGAAGCAATTTTTACTTTCAGGTAACTTGAAAAAAACAAGAGAATGAAACTCAGTTATTTGTGGAGTGCACCTCACTGTAAGTCTTGTCTAGTAATTCTCCAGGGTGCTTAAACAACTAAATTGCTGATTTATAGAGAACTAGTGCCATGTTTGCACAGCAAAAACCTTGAAAGCCTCAAGAGAAGCACCCTTCATTTTGTAGTAATTAATTCTGAGGAAATAATGCTGAGGGTTTACGTCAAAATTGCTGTATTTCAATTTCTTCCTTATTCTGTAGGACAGTTTTTGACATTCTATCTAGTCAGAAGTAATTTCTTGTGTTCAAGGCAAAGATCTAAATCCATTTCTTATTCTCTAGGCAGTAATTGTACATTCTACCATAACCAAAGTTATCAAGCTATAGCAAACTCCAAGTTGGAAATTTCATGAAAACAAGTATTTCAAAATTCTATCTCCTCTGTTTGCCATTTTCTTTTCAACTCACCATGAAGCACAACCCTCATTAAAATACAATTTATTGTACTATGCCATCATAAAAACTTGTATCATGTTTTTTTACACCAACTCTCAAGTATCATTCCTGCACGTTCTGCTTCTCTAGTTCCTCTATTTCATTCCTCCAGTCCTTGGTTTCTTCTCTAAGTGTCCAAGTGGACAGAGAAACGATCAAGTTAACTTCTTGAAGACCTTCCCTGCATGCACAGAAGCTGGAGAACAAGAGATACAACCTCTCCAGTCACAGTCTCAACAGCTGTTGTGAAAATCTAAGTTGAAAAAAAGTGCCTTCCACTGGCAGAAGAAGGTTTTGTCCCTTTTGCTTGGTTCCACCTAGTGATGAGCACAAATGCTCTTGGATTTGGTGCTTAGGAGCTGCAATCCTAAGGCTCTAAGCATATTAGAAGTGATTATTCATGACTCAATCTGAAAGTGACCCAAGAGCCTGCGTGACACCAGCAAGTTTCACGATAACCACTTTTAAACAGATGCTCTTCCAGGAGCACTGCTGATAATCTCCTATTTCCTGAAGAAAACAGAGCCTGAGCTTGGCCAAGCAGAAAAAAAAGAGTAAATTTGGAGGCTCAAGGCAAAGTCATAGTTGCTCTGAAGCAGTCAAAGAGCACCCAGAGTGGTGGGACTCACTTGTTTTCGGAATCAGCAGGCGGATGTTCCTCTCCCTCCGGCGTCTCCTCAGTTACAGCTGACTGATCCAATTCGCTGCAATTACACCACGTCCACAGGTTGGTTTTTGAACAATTCCTCCCTACTTAGAGCTACGTAAGATCAATGACTAAGATCTACAGTGGATTTACACGACCCACCCTTCCATTAAAGCTATTTCATTAAGGATTGCTGCTCTCTGTGGCTTTTTAAATGCCACGCTCCTCGTGGTTCCCCCCAACACCTACTAGGAACCATTCTGAAAGCTCCAGTTGTGCCTCGAGAGACAAAATGGGTCTAAGTGTAAACAATACTGATTTCAATATAATAACCCAATGAGAATTATTAAATTAGTCTACTTTTAACTAGCTCAAGACCCTCTCCCACTGCAAAGTTCCCTCACATCCTCCTTTTAGCGGTGACGCCATTTCACGTTACAAGAAATCACCCATTTTACGTTACAAGAAATCACCCATTTTCTGAGGTCTGCAAAGGCTGTTTTAACAGCGTGGCAAAAATGATCCAAACCCAGAGGCAGCTAAAGCTTTTCCAACCATTTAACACCCTGCTAATGAGTTTTTCTGAGCAAAGAGAGGTTACTAACGTGAGCTCGTCTTTGACAGTCCCCCAGTTGTGTGAGCCGCTGCCGCCGCGCTTGTCCTCGTGCTTCAGCCCGCTGAAATGGGAATGTGAAACAGAACTACCAAAACTGAGTTAACATTATAGTGTCCAGAAATTCAAAAGAGTGTAACGAAACGTAAAGAATAACCCCCCCAAAAAAAACCCAAAGAAAAATGAAGAAGAGGAAACGGGTGAAGACTTACGATCGATCGCTGCCGCTGTGTCGGTCAAATTCCCGCTTGCCACGGGAGTCGAAGCCGTCTCCTCGGCCCATGCCACGGCCACGGCCACGGCCTCTGCCAAGCCCACCACGGCCACGCATAGGTCGGTCAAGAATGGGTCTAGAATGGAACATCCAAAGTGAGTATTTCATCCCCAAAACGTCCTCCCCGGCGTGGTTTTGAAGGTTTTTTTGTTTGTGAGAGTTATCGGTTTTTTTCCGTTGCGTGTTACCGCGTCTGGGTTCTGATTTCAGTGCCAAATTATTACACTCAAAAAGCCACATTCTAGAGCCTAGGAACACACACTCAGGATCACTGGTCATTATTTTCTGGCACTGAGTTCCAAAATGTAGTCTCTGGATTGTTATCTGACAAGAATCATGGAATCATTACAGTTGGAAAAGAGCTCTAAGATCATCGAGTCCAACCGTCAACCCAACACCACCATGGCCACTAAAACGTGTCCCCAAGGGCCACATCCACAGGTTTTTTGGAACCTTCTCCAGGGATGGGGACTCCAGCACCTCCCTGGGCCTGGTCCAATGCTTCACCACTCTGGCAGGAAAGAAATTCTTCATGAAAAAGAATTCCCTAACTACCTGAGACTTTAATTTCAATCTAACTCACATTCATCCAACTTACTTTTCAAGGATTTTAACTTTGGCCACTAAAACTTTAGTATTTGAAAGTTACTTCCAGAACACCTGAATTTTAGATCACTCATGATACTTGAGACAGTTTAATCTTGCATATATGTAAAACAGCTTCACTGCTTCCAGTTTTGACGACAAGATGTAAAAACCTTCATGGACAAGAGGAAACAGCCTCAAGTTGCCCCAGGGGAGGTTGAGGTTGTCCCTGAGGAACAATTTCTTGCCCTGGAGGGTTGCCCAGGGCTGTGCCAGGCTGCCCAGGGCAGTGGTGGAGTCCCCACCCCTGGAGGGGTTTCCAAGCCATGGAGATGTGGTGTGAGGGACACGGGGCAGTGGGGACCTGGCAGTGCTGGGGGGATGGTTGGACTTGATCTTACAGTTCTCTTCCAACCAAACCAATTCCATGATTCTGTGACAAACTTCTACTGGCCTGAAATCAGCTGTATGGATCTCAGGAACGGCAAAGAAAATTCACCCTGCAGGACACAGCTACACCTGAGTTGTCTCCTGAGTTATCTGCTCTAGATTTAGAGATCTCAACCACAATTTCAGTTCTACCGATGGAACCGTTCGCCTTAAATCCTTTCCAGCCTCAAACCCGACTCAAGTTTTCCACAGAATTATGGAAGAGCCCAGAAAAATAATAGAGCAGAGCCTGCATAACAACCAAAACCATCCCTCAACCCAAATCTTACTTGTCAACAGAGAACTCTCCCCCTTCGGCCTTCTCCTCGGCGGGCTTCTCGAAGCGGCGCTCGCGGGGAGGTCGCCTCTCGGGCCTCCTGTCGATGGGTTTCCCTTCCCCCTGCTGCTGCTGCTGCTGCTGCTGGTCGGGCCTCCTGCCGATGCGCCTTATCCCTGTGACACCAGGGGAGAGGCAGCAGCACTGTTATTCCTTACAATACTGGAGGGAACACAAAGCCTGTCAGACCACAGGAGACGTCAGTCGTCCCGCTGCGAACCGTTCGGGCGGTTTTCGAAGGAGCGAGGCGAGCAAGATTTTGGCTTTCCTTCCCCCCCTCCACCAGATGTTTTTCAGGTAAAACGAGTGGTTTTTGTTTCATGGTGCACCAAGAGGACCCAAGATCCTGTGGTAGCCACCCTGTTTTGTCCCTCTGTGCCATCCTGGGAAGCTTTTGGTGCCTTTTTTGTCCCCAGACCCCACGTCTGACCCAGGGCACGGCCACCTTCACCTGGAGAGATGGGACCAGCCCCCCCTCCAAGTCCAGCAGGTACTGGTTGGTGACAAACTGGTGTGTTCACTCACACCACTCCTCCCAGTTCAGCACATGCTCACTGCTGACAACTCACCTCCTTGTGCTCTCAGTTAAAAAAGCCATAAATACCCTGTGCCACCAACCTGGTCACTGTCAGCATCCCCCTGCCCTCCCCACCCCTTCCAAAAGGTGTTTTTCTTAAAAACAACAACTTCCCACTGGCATTTTTTCTTCATTAGGGCACCCAAAGGATCTTAAATACAATTTTCTTTCCCACTCATCTCCTGTTTACTCCTCTTTAATCTGGATAAACACATCCCACCTCTGTGAATGCCGTTTTCCAGCAGAAAATATTTAGGGCAAACACACCAAGAACTGTGAAATCTTAAAGGAAAAGCTGCCAATTTTTCAACACTTCCAAGAAATAAGTTCCTGCCTAACAAGCGACGTCCTAGTTGGGTGGGGCTCCAGAAGTTCCAGTTGTAATGGCATCCAAGCCAACACACCCAAGGGGACCTCGTCTCCCTGGCCCACACAAAAAAGAAAATAGACATTTTCAAGTCACAGAGTTGACTTCAGAGTGCTCTAAAAGCAGGCTCAACTTTCACTCTTTCACTCCTGCCACAAGCCACTCAATACTTTTTATTTCTGCCACAGCAAAGTGGCACCTGGTTTTGAAAACGGACCTGAAAACAGGGAGGTAAACACAGACATGCCAAAAACTCCTCCACGGGCCAAAGGCACTGCCCATGCTGCAGGTTCACCACCCTAATTAACATCTCCAGAGGACACCGGATCAGCAAAGTGACACTCGGGACTGATTACTGCATTCCTCACACTGAAAAAAAAACCTCTCGAGCCTTCAAGTACAAAAGATCTGTAAGGGAAGAGCAGCGCCCACAGCTCACGTGGGGTTCTCAACCTCTCACAGGTCCATTTTCTCCAACACCTAACGTCATAAAACTTTTTCTTTCTTAAAAAGCAGAGAATCCTTTCTCCATCACGCTCTGCACTCGATGCTGGAGCACTCAGAAGCTTTCACCCAGCCCTGTGCTCTCCTGCCCAGAGCTGGCAAGTCAGTCCCTCGCCCACAAGGCGACTGCTGTCACCACACCTCGCTGCATTTCCAGGATTCCACTTT
>NW_008593112.1:0-391 GCF_000691845.1 Merops nubicus | reverse complement strand
TCTGCCCGCCTCCGGGCCCCGCTGCCTGCCACGGGACACGCGGGCAGAACATCCCCCCCCACCTTCGTGCTCCTTCCTACCAACGCCTTTGCCCGGAGTTTATTCGTTTGATCTGTTTAGATTTGGATTTCTTTTCAGTGTGGGGTGAGTGAAGGGTTAACACGGCTGCGAATTCACACGACTTATTATTATTAAAACGCAAACACGATTCCTATAAACACCCTTCCCTAGGAAAAAACAACCCAGAGGAATATGGACAAGCCCAGGAGCTACCAACCACCCTGTCAAAGCCGTCAGGGCGCCCGAAACACGGTTTAAGTTTAGGACGAGCTTTTCCTGACCCACGTCGCCCTCCCCCTCCTCCGAGGTGGCCCCCGGGCACCCCACGCCC
>NW_008593111.1:13494-14177 GCF_000691845.1 Merops nubicus | reverse complement strand
AATAAGAAACAATCTCGTCTGTTACAGCAGCCCTCCAAGGCAACGATCCAAACAAGTACCCAGGTCAGAAACAGAGCCATTAGTCATTTAGTCAGATGCTTGTACAAAAAATCTGGAGTTTAGAAAATTTGGACTGCATATTCTTGAGTACCTATAACAAGTGAAGCCATGCACTTGGTGCAAGAATTGCAGGGATCAATAGAAATGGAAATGCTGAAGGAGATCACTATGAATGTTCTTGTCACTATGTTGTATAAAACAGGAATCACAAATACAGCATAATTTACCACCTCTGGCTCAAAATCTGGAAGATCTGGTTTTAAAATAACTGTCAAGATAGGAGAAAATATATTACTTCATCTGAAATCAGATAAAAACAGTTTTTTTCTAATCAAGTCTGCCTCTGTTTAAGGGCTCAGAGCAGGACCCCACAGAGCAGAATTTGTGCTCCCGCCTCCCTATCCCTCAGTTCTCCCCCAGATGGAGAGATAAACAAGGGAAGTCAGGAGTAAGAGAGACTCTTCACCAACTGGAATTTAATGAAAAAATAAAGCAGATTGTTTAGCAGGGAACAGAAAGCAAGAAGGGAGGGAGATATCCATACAAAGGTGGGTGGGAAACAAAGTAAATGCAAGATCCACAGACCCCAATCTCGGCTGGCACAGGATTGCCTAGCACCCGCT
>NW_008593111.1:268-13466 GCF_000691845.1 Merops nubicus | reverse complement strand
GGGCCCCCGCCTCCGGCCTCTTTATAGAGCGTTGAGAGGAAGGGGTAGGGAATAACCGCTTCCCCCCGGGACCCTCAGGGCCCTGGCTGTCGCCTGTCCCGCCCCCAAGCCTCAAACCACAACAAAGTCATTGCATCAGTCTTCCATAAAGCATTACGAGCCTTTCTCTCACTGTGATCAGGCCATTGTTTCAACAACCTTTTTAGACATGCCAAAAAGCATTTTTTAAATAGCAAGGACATTTTAATTGTGGGTGACATGAATCAACTATCTCAAAGAACAGCTGCATCTTCAGATGACATGAAGTGGGATCTGGATGCAAAGTATTATAAAAGCATGTTTTCTCCTCCCTTTACTATTTTTGTGTAAGTTCTACCTCAGAAATTTCATTTTAACTGTTCACATAGATGCAAGGTGGTAGGGAGGAAGCTTTTACATGCATTTAAAACCTCTGTTTCAAAGATGACCTACAAAAAATTGTTTTCTGTTCACTGAGGTCAAGCGTGAGAGAATTCAACGTTAAGTAACTCCAGTTTCAAGAGTCTGAAAACTGAGGCTCCTCATTTTATGCTTTATAATTGGAAGCAAACACTGGAGTCTGTGGTGAGCAGAGCCCGCCCCAGGCAGGGATGGGCGTGTGGGACATCTGGCGATGGAAGGGGAAGCTCAGACTGCCCACGAGGGGCCTTGTGGCCGTGGCTGGGCACAGATAAGGAACTGCAGGGACACAATAAACGCCATTTGCAGCATCCTTCCCATTGAAGGCAGTGTCTGTGATGGCACCCAACGGGAGGGGTTGGGTGGCAGAGATCCCGGGGATCGGGTGTCGGTAACGACAGGAGTCCACACAGCTATGAAATTCACCCTTTGCAGCTTAGGCATATTCTAATTATTCTTGTAGAATTATTACTCAAACCTGATATGAAAGACTTCAAACACAGGAGGAGGCCTCAAGAATTTAGACACAAAATGAATTATAAAGCATGACTTGAATACAAGAACTGACATCCATCCTCTGGTGTGCTGCCATCAACTACCATCACTGCTTGGTACTTCAGGTACCACAACAAATGCAAAACAAGAAATTAGTGTATGCATTCCAACTAACATTTTGTACTCTCTGTCATTTTGGCTACTGCAGAAACCATTCTCTCCTAGGCAGAGAAGTGACATAAGGCCATCACTTCTGATCTTTGACAACTTATGAAGATGAAGAAGCTTACAGGAGATTTTAAATTTATTATTGCATGGCCCACAGTACAATTTATAAAATAGCAAGAGAGCTTTAAACCTGAAAACTCAGCACTTCCCGTTCATTCTAGTCTGGGAGTTAACAAATATCACGTCTATGACCACCAATTTGCACAAACTGCAGCCAACAATTATCTGCTGCATGAGAGCAATGTAAACTAGTCCAGAGGAATGAAAAGAAATGTTGCTCAAGCTGTGTTAAATTTAAACCACTAGATACAGTACAGTCTGTCTCAGTACAAAAACAGGAGGGAAACTACTCAGACAGTTCCAAAATCTCATCAGAACAGAAAAATGCAGCAAATCAGGCAGACAAATGTAACAGAGACAAATTGCAAAACTTCAAGAGGGTCTTTCCCAGAGAGGCAGTTAAATCAAAGTTAGGGCTTCATAAAATGAACATCAGTTTTGTCAGTAGCGTATTTTTGAGGGGAAAAGTCTGAAACACCTCTCAAGCAGATGGGGAAGAGTTGGCAAAACTAGTTACAAACAATATTGCAATCAAAGTGAGGGAGCTTGTCCTCTCTTCTTTTGGATTTTTTTCAAAATACGCTTTGCTCAAATCTCAAAATCCTTCATATAATACTGGATTCTCAGTACAGCAGCAGGCATTACATAAGCCACCATTTAAACAGTTTTATTTATTGAAAGGTTACTGCCAGTTTTGCAGGAATTTCTAAAACCAAGATTATATCAAGATATTTTCACACAGTCTGTATGCATACTATTTCACAACCAAAAAAATCTTCATGAGTTATTAGAACAAATTTTCAAAGCGGCTTCTTCCAATGACAACTGATTTTTAATTTGAGATTTAGTTTCCAATGTAAATCTCAACACCCTTTTCCATCTGTGCACTCATGGGAAATACAGATAGTAAAGAGACTTGAATTTGTATTTTTTGCCATTTCTGCTGTGGGATGAAACACTGTGGATACAAATCACAGGGAGAAAATACATAGATTAGACCTCAGTTCTCTGAATATTTAGCACCATAACGTTCTCTGGCTTGAAACTGTTATTTGCAGGCGTTCTGCCAATGACCAGGCCCAACAAAAATGATAGCACCAGCAGGAAGATGAACCAATACACAGACTGTGTTGTAGACAAGAAGGACATTGCATGAATGGTCACTGAGGGTACAAACATCAATCAGCTGGGACATAATCAATGCCACCCCCAACAATCCCACAAATGACACAACTCGGCCCACAACAGGGGGTACAGACAGAGACCCGAGGTTGTCACAGTTGCCATGGGAAACAGCCAGAGCAGCAGGCTGAACATATAAGAAAAAGGTGCCCACATGGCAACTCTCACCCAATCAGCCCACATTTGCAAAGGCCTAAACAGACCAGGGCCCAGCTCCAGGAGAGTCAGGAGGTCTGCCCTGAACCAGGCAGCTCTGGGGAGTGCACTCCACAGACAGACACTCCTGACTCCCTGCCAGTGGTCCCAGCTTTTATCCCCCAGCAGAGCCCTGACCTTTGTCAGCTCCCTGCGGGACCCCTGGGGCTCATTTCCCTTCTGGCTCTCCCTGCAGGGCCGGCCGCACCCTGGGGGGAAGCTCTAAGGCAAACTCACCCCTCTGGATGAAGGGCTGTGGGAATCACCCATATGGCAACCTTAATTCAGGGCCTGGGGTTCAAACCCCAGCATTTCAGCAGGTTGGGGAAAAGAAGCTTCTGCCTTAAACTATAGAAAGATTCCCTTAAGGAAGACAAATTGGAACCCTAAAAGAACTGCTTCCACCAAGGCTAGTTCTATCAGTTTTTTTGGAATGGAGGCTCTGTTTGTTATCTTATGCCTCCCACAGTTTCAAAAGATACTTTTGGAGGAAAACTTTTGAAGTGACCATAACATGCAAAAAGTTTTTTAAAGAACAGGTGGTTATGCAATACTGCATTCTTCCAGGTATTCTATAAATCAGAAAATAACCAAAGATGCATGGAGATCTAAAGAAGGTGCCAGTTAAGACTGTTCCCACTTCTGCTTCAGCAGAATAGCTTTTGCTAAGTAAGCAGACATGCTCAGCTGGACACCTTCCCTATGAACCGTCCAGCACTCCACAGCAGAGTTTCAGGCTTTAAATTCTCCCATTTAGCTGATACAGACTTTAATACCCCATGAATTTCAAGGCCTCTCTGCTACTTTCTGCAAGATTTGCTTTATACGCAATCCCAGAATTACAGAGTATGCTCATCACTCCTGAAAGAGACAAAGAATAATTAGGAGAACTAGTCAGGCTTTCAGGTTGACTCAGTGGTACCAAAGTATACCTGTAAATGTCTAGAATCATGATGAAATACTTAATGACAAAATCTTTCCCTTTCAATTATCTACTAAGAGCAAGCAAACCCAAAATATATCAAAATCTGTAGTCATTTAATATTAAACTAAATAAAGAATAAAGCTATCAAACGAAGAAGTGATATCTGGGGGGTAAGGTGGGCTGTGTTAAAATTTTCAGTTTCATATGATGTGAAACTAAGTAAAATTAAGAAATTAAGTCCAAAATTTTGAGGCATCTTTATCCAAATTACAGGCTTCACCTGACATGATAATGGTAAATTACAGATGAAGTTTAGTAAAAACAATGTTTGAAGTAGGTAATTCAAAAAACCTTTAGAAAACTCCATCAACCTCTAAATAAATAAGTTTGAAGACAGGGTAAATGATATGATAAACAGATCCAATTTATGGTAATTCTATTTTGAAACTGATGTTAATTTTCATTTTGAGAAAGAAAAATATTTGAAAGCACTTGACAGTGGAACTCATTTAAGAAACATATGTAAAAACATCTCATACATTATGTTCCAGTCACCTCCAGCACTCAACATTTATTTCTGCTTTCTGTTGGCAACAACCCAGATGTATAAAAGGAGATGTTTACAGCTTCTCATCTGTGACTTTCTCATTCTGACATTTGAGACTCACTCCTTCCACTCTTACAGGCTCATAGCCTTACAAATATAGTATTCTCCTTCCCCTCCAAAGTGAATCTCAGGTACAGAATTTTCTCAGAAGTATTTCACCACTTCCAGATGCTTTAGTGTCAATAGACTAATGTCAATGAAGTCAGAATTGTCAAGCTGACTGACAGCTGGAGAAGGCTCAAGCATGCCACCCGACAGAAAATCCTCAAAATGTGTCTAAAACACCTCAGCCCTGGTAGCCTCAGAAGCTGTAACATTGTCTATCAAGATAGCAAAAAGAATAAAAAAAACAGTATTTTACCAAGCTGGACGAGTCTAAGGTCCAGCAGCAAATATCTAGCACAGCACTTCAACTTTCTTTTACAAATAGCCAGGAACCAAACACATATTTCCCTTTTGGAATCATGGTTTTCTTTGAGCACAAGGAGAAGACTTCAAGGTTCCTTCAGTCTGACCGTATAGTCTTCTGACTACTTGGGAAAAAAAAAGAATTTCACAAATACCTAAGACTCATGGGGAATACACTAGACTGTAGAACATGATAGATGTCAAGAACACATGGGCAAACTCCAAGATCACTCAATAAGATCAGTTTTCTAAATAATATATTTTTTATAATTTGTATCATCCCTACATGTGCCTATGATAGGCATAGCCAGTGCAGAGCTGGCACCTGGTTAAGTTAGGCACAAGGTAAGCATGCCAACACAAGTACAGTACTCTAACAAGTACTGTGTTGAGAACATGCATCAGTCTTTCCACCTGACTACTAGTCCCACATCCATGTGATAATCCCTCCTAAGAATTCCATCACACCACAAGCAAGGAACATCTCTAAACTCATATGTGGCTTAGAATTTTGATTCATAATTCCTGGAATCCCAAAGACACTGACAAACACAGCTCATCATTTACAGGCAATACTGGAGCACAAGATCATCTACCTATAAGCATCGGCAGCGGATTATTCCCTCTTACCCCCAGCTCCATGGCACAACAGACAGGGCATGAGCCAGAATTACACTAAAAACTGTTGTATAAACAGTGACTTATACTCAGTGCTTCATAGAAATGAAGAAAATGCAGACATATTCCATACTTGACAATAAACTGTTTTATTATGCCATCTATTGAATCTGCCTTGTGAATATTCTTGTTTTCTACGTTTACTTCGATCATCCTACAGTTCATCTCAGTTATATCAATCTCTGCCTTAGTTTTACTAATTAATTGGACTAATTTATATAGCAATTCCTGAGGAATTAACTTTCACAGTTTAATTGCTGATAGCATTAGAAAAGCACTTTCTACGTCCATGTTAAAAGCAGTGATTTATAGCATGAATGCAAATAGGGAGCAAAACAAAAGCAACTGCAGAGCTAAGAGTTTTTGATGAATACTAAAATGCCATTAAAATGCTGTTCATAGTTTATATGGTAGAGTCAATTTTATCATTCTTTCTGTGAATGCAATTGCTTCCTCTGAATGTGCTAACAGAGAGCTACGAATCCACGGATTGTTGGTGCTTGCAAAACTGCTTATCATTTTTTAAATTTAGTGATGTATGAAAAAAACATAGAAAGCGAGTGTGATTTACAAATCAAGATCATAAAACCAAACTTGGCTGAGGCTGCCTCTTTGAGGATTTTGAATCATGTCTCAGACAAGCCAGAAGGAAAAAGGGCAAAGAACTTGTCTAGGACACGAACAGTGAAATACAAAATGCATTGAACAATGATAGCACAAACAAGACTTGCTTGGTGCAAGAATAAAGCTGGTTTGAAAAGCGAGAGTGAGTACAACATAAGTGAAAACTATACTACTTAAAGCAAGATAAAAGTATCCCTCAGAAAATTCTTTCTGTTATTTGATGATGAATTAATGCAACCTTATGCAATCTGTATCCGTCACCACTAAAGAAGCATTTCCAAGATCTACCAAACCTGCAGAACTCATGATTTTACTTCCATCTGGCCTGTTATTCCAACAGACAATACATCATTCTGATTGCATTGTAACTGTGAAAGTTACATTGTGCATTACAGCAGTAGACACACCAGCAGCAAAACATATTTGTCACTGCCTAAGGAGAAGTTTGGTTAAAAAAAAAAATAACAAACCCAAAACACCAAGTAGCATGTAGACAACAAAATTTACCTTGCTTATAACCCAAACAGGTTGGTTAGGGATCTCCTCTGAAATTAAAGAAGAAATTAGATTTGCTTTAACTAGGGAGCTGATCTATGTAATATGAAAAAAAACATGATACAAAAGAAAGCAAAACATGAAGCAAGTTCAAGGAACCAACAGAGCTATAGATACAGGAGGAAAGAAGGACCGAGAAACAAGGGACTGAGGAAGGAAGAGTCTGAAAGGGAGAGGAAGGGGAAAAAAAAAAAAAAAGATGATCCCAAAGATGCTGCAGCATTGCAGAATTCAGGCAGAAATTAATATACTTTATGAAGAAGGATCACCTCGACCACCTGCAAGGATAGAAGCCCAAAAATCTGAACAACAATGCTCATTTTTCACTCTTGGAATTGCAGGGCTCAGCATGTGTTTCAATAAGGATTACAGAGTAGAAAAAGATGCCATAATTAAACCAGACCTTTCTTCATCCTGAAGTAACAGATTAGCATTATCAGAACAACAGTGCATTTAGAAATTTCATTAGAAAAGGAGTGGCCACGTGTAGCAATTGTTCACACAAAAGAAAGCCAGTGCTGTGAGCATGTTCTGACAGAGGCAGAATTCTCAAACACAAGAGAGAAAGGGAGGACAAAAGTAGAGATGGTCTGAGGAGGAAAGAAAAAGAGCTCTTTTTTTTCCAGGGACACTCTGATATTTAGTATCCCTGAAGCACCTGTATAAATGCATGGCACTCACCTTCTCAGTTCTCCCTATTCCTGCCTAGTTTTTCTTTTTTTTTCCTTCTTCAAGTACGTTGAAGAGCATTTAACCTTCACTAGACATTAACTTCTTGTCAACATTATAGAAACTTTTTACATCAAAAGGCAGACTCCACAGGTTCTGAAGCTTCTCGTCTATTTTAGGTTTGAATCTCAAAGGCAGTGGCCAACAGAGGCAGACTCCACAGATTCTGAAGCTTCTCATCTATTTTAGGTTTGAATCTCAAAGGCAGTGGCCAACAGCTAGGAAAGTATGATATGCTAAATAGTAACACAATATGTCAAAACATACATGCTAGAACAAGAGCCACCAGTGAAGGTACGCAGGAGATGGACTCAGGATGTTTAATAAGTTTCTACAAATACAAAATATGCTTTTTCAAAGGTTTTCCAAGATTGTTAAAGAGTCCTAGTTACCTGCAATAACTGTGAAGTATATCAAGCTAAGACTGGATATTATGTGGGACATAACACAGCAGAGAATTTGCATGCTTCACAGGCAAGAGCTACATCAGGCAATCTCCCTAGATTCCTTGCATATTCAGAGTGACAGAAGCACCTTCAGGCTGCATTAGGAATTCTGTATCATCTCTGGAGCCATGTAAAGACTGCAGGCAGATAACCACTGTAAGACTGATTGATAGGAGGATCTTGCTTACTCACATCTCCTTTTGATAACACATGTAGACGTCTGTTCTGAGAAGTGTCATAACTCTTTGTACAACAGATGTAATTTGAACACGAACTGAAGAAGCTTAGCTATTGCAATTAACAAGACCTAATGGAAGAGAAGCGTAATTCTATCACAGCTGTTGAATATAAAATTTGGCTTACAGTAGGACAAAGAGGAATAGTCAGGACTATTTTTCATGTTCGCAGAAGCAGGGCCCAGAAATTAAAATTTAATAGACAAATGCTCAAGTCAGAATAAAATTACTCTCATGACAAGAGGAAGAATTCTGATCAAGAATTAACAACAACAAAAAGGTCCCTTCAGCAGTTTGAAGAAGGCTAGATGCAAAACCAGCAGATTATTCCATGTTGAAGAGAATAGACAAACTTCAAAATACACAATGAAACACATCAGTTCTCTAGTAGTTGTCACCATATCTGAGCAACATTTTTTCTTCAGGCAACGACAAGAATGAAACAATTTCACTTTTCCATTATCTCATTCTGCCTTCAGGATCATTCCTTCTTCCATGCCACTTTTGCATCAGACTAAAACAAGTGTGACCTTGCTAGGAACAGAACAACATACAAGGCCAGGGGAGAAAAACTTCTGCCTGCACTAAATGAAAGTGGGCAATAAAGGCTGAGCCCAGGGAATAATATGTGTGGCAAATAATAGTGAGTACCAACTTCCTGAGAGATTCACACAGTAGAGTTCACATCAGCAGCCGTTTGCCTATAATATAAATTCAAATTGACAAGACTGAGGTATTATAGAACAGCATTTATCTCAAGATTGTCAGGAGAAGTCTTTTGGTACTAGAGTATCTAGAAAATAGATACTCTAGTATCTATAGTAGGTTTCTCTCTGCTTGATTAGAGAAAGGCAAAGATGGAAGCAATGATGACAATAAAAAAAAAAGGTTGTCAATCAGAGAACAAGACTGGGACATATCAGGGTGAAATCACCTTTCAAGCACAGAGAGCTGCTTCAAACACATACACAGCTGTCACTCTGCAGAACCATAAGTCTTTCACTCTAAGACAATATGATTTGACAGCTGCTATGAATATTATTAATACCATGGAGCTCTCGTTACTTTCATCTGACAGTCTCTGAAGTGTAATGAGCCAGTCATTAAAAAAAAAAAAAAAACAGGGGGGGGGGGGGGGGGGGGGAAATGTACCAAAAACAAGCACCATCAGAAATCACACTGACATAGTAACAACATGTCCTAACTCCCTACCCCCGAGTTGGTCAACAAGCATGAACAGCACATAGCTGAGCCCAAATGCTGTCCCGTTTTATTTGGATTTTATTTGTAACTGCTTGAGAATCTTTATTCACTGTTTTCTAAGCCTGCTCCCATTTTTGGGATGAATCAAGTTCCAAAAACCCGAATAAAGACACTATAAACAGGTTTTACTATGCAGTTGCCTCAAAAGAGAGGGTGAGGAGCAACTGACAGCATTCTACTTATAGAATCATAGAATCATAGAACCATTTAGGTTGGAAGGGACCTCCAAGATCATCAAGTCCAACCACCGAGCCACCAGGGCTCCAAAGTCCTCTGCCAACACAGATCAGAATCTGTCAGGGCTGGAAGGGACCACAAGGATCCCCCAGTTCCAACCCCTCTGCCATGAGCAGGGACACCTCCCACTAGACCAGGCTGCCCTTGTTCAGCAGTAGCTCTGATTAGATGCCAGCAAGATCAGGGTCCCACTGAAAAAGGCACTACACAAAGGAAGAATAAAAGAGCTACTTTTCTCAAAAGCACAGTGAAGGCAAAGAGTCAGGAAATCTGCAAGCCAAAGGACAATGAACATCAGATTTCTTCCACCAATTCTCTCCAGACACAGAGCCAACAGTCTCCTCGCTTCCCACAGGAAAGAGGTCCCTCTGGTCTTTACAGTAACTGCGTCAGTGGACACTCATACCCTAGATTTAAACTGCTCTGCGCTGCTGAGATCTTCCTGATCGTGGTGGCTGCTGCACACCGGGGATATTTGTTGCACACAGGGTGTTCTGCAAGCACAAAGATACTGCCAAAGTCAGCAGTCTTCCTGCCGAAGGCAGCCCTCGCAGCAACAATTTACTTCAGATGTTTAAGATGACTGATTTTACCCTTATCCATTTTCTGGGTTTCTGCAGTTTATTCATGGGCAGACATTCCAATTCGTCATGTTAAAATTTCCACCTTCATATCATGACACTATTCTGACAGTGCCACTTTTTAATTCCCTTGTCTCCAACGAGTATTAAGAACTACGGGCCGAAATTTAACCCGTGAACTGACATGCAGAACGCCCAGCCGTTCAGGTGGGACCCTAAATGTCGAGTTCCAGAAACTGCCCGCAGAGAAGCGATTGCAGTCAAATGAAGGATGCCGGCGGGATGGCAGCGGCAAGTCCTGGAGGCGACTCGCTGGGAGTGCAGGGCGCATCCGCCACCTGATGGTCAGCCACGAACCAGCCGCTTCCCAGGCAAGCTCGGCACCGCTTGGGCCAACACCGCTCAGGTTTTAACCCTTCCAGGAGTTTTACTCCCCACCAGGTCCTTCGTAGACAGTATCATGTCTTCAACAGACTCACTTTTAGGTTATCACTTCAAACAGAGCACTCAGCCCTGTTTGAGTCTTACGGAATAAACGTGTTTTAAAACTATAAACATTCATTGTATCCCAGCCTAGATTGCAGCTTCTTAGAGTTATTTTACACTTTATATTAAAATTGAAACAGCTGCAAAAACAGCAACTGAGTTGAATTTTGGTGTTTACTGTCAGTTCTTCACTCTGGGTTCTCTCAAAAGGAAGAATGGTTTAGGATTTCACTATGAGGGCTTTTTTAGTGCTGGGAGGAGGGGTAATGGCTTCAAACTGCAAGAGGGTAAGTTAAGATTAGAAATTAAGAAGTTCTTCACTGTGAGGATGGTGAGGCACTGGAACCAGCTGCCCAATAAAGTTATGGATGCTCCATCACTAGAGGTGTTCAAGACCATCCTGGATGGGGCCTTGTGCAACGTAGTGTAGTGGGAGGTGTCCCTACCCATGGCAAGGGGGTTGGAACTAGATGGTCTTTAAGAACCCTTCCAACACAAACCATTCTATGATTTCTGAAATCCTTAAAGGAGAAGGAAATACTGCAAGCAATAATGCAGAACGTCCTTGATCAAGTCAAATTGGTTTAGGAGTTTTTGTTCTGTTTGTTGGTTGTCTGTTTAACACATAACTGGACCTAGCTTAGCCTCACTGTGTAGAGATTTTGGAGAGAGGCAGGGGACGTTTTCAGATGACAGTACATATTTTTCATTAGAAACAACCGTACATAAGCCCTACCAATGCTTTGTGAATTATCTACTAGCACCAAATAGCCACTGTTTTACTTGTGCACATACTACACAAAGACAGCAAAGGAATAACTATTCTTAGCCTGTAAAAAAACAGAGCACTCCACTTGTGGTTGCTAAGGAATATAAACAGTGATGCAGAGATCTTCCATATGAATCCAGCAGGGATGAACATCCAAACATTTGTACACTTTCTACTATCTTTTTTTTTCCTTTTTTTAAAATTTGTATCCATGGGATGACATTATTATTGGCTAAGAGACCAGAAAAACCCCACAGAAATCAATGGAAATAGTTCCTTTGACTTCTCTGGGCTTTAATTTGTGCCAAAACCTGTAACACTGAGAGTCTGTAAATGAAAAAATAAGATTACACAAAAAGCAGTTCAGCTTCAGTCAGTTATTTCACCCACGGAAGTTTGGTATCGCTCCATTTGTGGCTGCCTGGGGACACAGCCAATACACTCAGTGGTTTTCTTACAGGTTGTCATTCTCTAGGTAATTTCATATTTATACACCCATCTTTTATTTTTGTCTGTACATCACACTATTAGAAGGCAATTACCTAAATTTGAAATTCTTCAGGCCATGCAAGTTCATAACAGAGTTTGATTTTCAGTGTAACAGTGGTCAGAAACCACCTAAGCAAACAGTACTTCCTCACCAACATCACAGTCTGGGAAGAAATCCCATTTCTATTTTGATTTATTCCATCTAATTATGGCACTTTTCAGCACATGCAAACACTGCACAAAATCATGCAAATTAAAGACGAAAAAGGCATCTTGTTACAGCACCTCCACTTTTTCCTAGAGCCATTTTGTCCTCATACCTCACCTTGCCTTAAGCAGGTTTGGCAGGGTGCTAGTCCAAAGTCCGTTAAGCACTGGGCACCTTCAAGCCTGGAGATTTATGGATCTAAAGCCTAGAAATGCTCCAGTGCTCACCCAGTCCAGCATTTTTATTCTCTTGCCTCCAGGCTAACTAGGAAGACCTGCCTATTGTAAAGCATACCTAACACGACAGACAGTTCACTGCATGGTCACGATGCAGCTGCCATCTGAACACAACTCAAGAGGATTCTGGGAGCTCCAAGTTAGTGAATAAAATTCTCATCCCTCCTAAAGTGATAGGTTCTACAGCAAAGGCTCAGATCACCGAGCACATCATCTATTGATAAAAACTCAGCTTAGCACCTACAAAGGGAATTTTTGTCTCACTAATGCAACAGGGATTTGCCACCTAACCTCATTGTAACCTGTGCTGTTTAACACCTTTGCTGGGGACATGGACAGTGGGATGGAGTGCACCCTCAGCAAGTCTGTGGATGACACCAAGCTGAGTGATGTGGTCAACACACTGGAGGGAAGGGATGCTGTCCAGAGGGACCTGGACAGGCTTGAGAGGTAGGCCCATGCCAAGCTCATGAAGTTCAGCAAAGCCAAGTACAAGGTCCCACACCTGGGTTGTGGCAATCGCAAGCACAAAGACAGGCTGGGTGGCAAGTGGATTGAGAGCAGTGCTGCAGAGGAGGACTCAGGAGTACTAGTGGGTGAAAAACTGAACTACGAGGCAGCAACGTCTACTCACAGCCCAGAAAGCAAATCGCATTCTGGGCTGCATCAAAAGAAGTGTGGCCAGGAAGTCAAGAGAGGTGATTCTCCCCTTCTGCTCCACTCTGGTAAGACCCTACAACTAGTGTGTTCAGCTCTAGGGCTCCCCAACAGAAAAAAAAGCACAGACCTATTCAGTTGTGTCCAGTGAAGGGCCTTGAAGATGATCAGGGGGCTGGAGCACCTCCCCTGTGCGGACAGGCTGAGAAAGGTGGGGTTGTTTAGCAGAGAGAGAAGGCTCCAGGAGGACGTTATGGGATTTTCCCAGTACTTAAAGAGGGTCTACAGGAAAGAAGGGAAGGGACTCCTATCAGGGAGCATAATGAGAGGTACAAGGTACAATGGTTTTAAACTGAGAATAGATTTAGATGAAACCCTAGATTTTTCTAACTTTTCTAAATAATTTTAAGGGAAAGTGGTGGATGTTGTCTATCTGGACTTCAGTAAGGCATTTTTGTTCCCTCCT